>NW_024401805.1:5000-107500 GCF_016859285.1 Xiphias gladius | reverse complement strand
GCAGTGTTGATGATTGTACAACCAGTACAATCTTGTTTTGAGTTTTTTAATCCAAACTTTTCTGGAAGAATCATTTGACCGATTTCAGTTTCAGAGCTAAAAAAGAGTTTTTTAAAAATTCAGATGTAAGAAATTCTCAAAGTAAAAAACATCAAACGTACCCAGTGCGATCAGAGCTGAGCAGATCACCAGACAGATCCCCAGGGAGCGCTTCATTTTTACCTCAGCACAGCTCACACACTCATCTGCAATCAGTCAATCCACAGCAGCAAAAACATGATGAGAAAAAAACATCCAATGAAAGTGTCTCTCAGTGACCTAATAACGAAACAGCGTAGAGTACAGTGTGTACTCACCCAGCAGCAGTATCAGTGATTCTGCAGTTCAGCAGTACTGTTGTAGTTTTCAATGAGGAGAAGAGCCAAGGGATGGGTCTAACTCCGACTGGAGGCTGAGTGGAGCTGAGAGGCCACGTCCACTGGGAGGAGCCTGAGTGTGCGCGTTTAAAAAATGATCCGTTTCATTGTTTTTCTGTTGTTACTTTCATTTTCATGATGGTTGAATTTCACAGGACACTGAACATAAAGGAAGACAGTGTCTCAGTGTACTGAGAATCATGTTTCGTCTGTACCTCATTTTGATTCCCTTTGTTGTTATTTTGCGTCTGTTCGTGGTCGTCTTACTTCGTCTGTAAGTGTAAGAGTCTTTGCCGTTTACTTGAGGAATCTAAATCCCCTCGGGTGGTCGGTCCGCCACTTTCGTCCAGACTAAAATATTTCAACAACCCTTGGATGGACTGTGGTGAAATGTGGTTCAGATTTTCACGTTCCCCTCAGGATGAACCTTAATAAATCTGCTGATCCTCTGACTTCTCCTCTAGCGCCACCGTCAGGTCAACATTTCAGTGTGTTCGGTACTTGAGTTTATGAACAAACACCTGCAGAGCTAATGATGTCAGCCATCCCATCATCCTCAGCCACACACTGTGTTTACTGCTAATTAGCGAATGTCAGCATGCTAACAAGCTAAACTAAGATGGTGACCATGTTAAACATTTTACCTGCTAAACATCGGCATGTTGGTACGGTAATGTTGGCATTTAGCTCATGATACATCCTCACAGAGCTGCTAGGACGGCTGCAGACTGGTCGTACGGTTCAAATCTAAGACTAAAATACCAAAGTTAGACTCCCCATCAGAGCGCCACCACACTGGCCTCTGTGCTGATGTGATGATGTGATGATGGGGGTCGATGAGAGGCTCTGTGTTTTGTCGTTTATCTCAGCCCAGGAGAAGAAAAGCTCCAGTGTCTCGTCCTTGAACGACCCAGAAACGAACAATGAGCTTCAGTTTAAAGGGAAACAAAGAGCAGAGGAGATCAGCAGGCCACAAAAAGATAAAACAACGGAGTGTGTTCACAGCTCCAGCACAGCGACCGGTTTGTTTTTCACCATCAGGCCACTCAGCCCACTCTCAGAATACATTCATTTAAATCAGCCACTCAGTCGCTCAGTCGGCTTCCTCTGAAGTAACATGATGCTGTGAATGTGGATCATCATCATCATCATCATCATCATCATCATCATCATCATCTAAAACACAGAAAACACTGAAGACAGATTTTCAAAAAGAGCAAAAATAGTCAGAAAAAACTGACACATTAAAGTAAAGGTGCAGTGGTTTATTACCCATAATATTCAATGTTAAAACTAAATGAACATCAGAAAATAAATATGAAAATAACATCAGCTGTTTGTGAACACCAAACCAAAACCAGCATGTATTGGAAGAGGTCAAAGGTCATCAAGCGGGATGCAGATTAATACATACAGGTAACTTTTTTCTAAAGTTTAACATTGATTATTGCTTGTTTAATCACGGTTATTTAATGTCAGAAAAATATTTGAGATTTCACACTAACACTGTCTGAGTTTAAAGTGCGTGTTTCAACCCTTTCAATTCAAAATTCAAGTTCGTTTAATGGGTGGAAACCAAACACCAAACCGGGAAACAGCTCAGTGCTCCCAGGTGAAACAATCCAGCTCAGGCAAAATGATGATGTCCATCAGTTCTCAGCGGTCTGCAGAGTGAACTCTGCTGTCAGCCATCGCCGCTGTAAGTCACTCTGATGTTGGTGAGCGTTGGTGAGCGTGAAGCTAAAGTAGCTGTAGGGTTATGCACTATTTTGACTTTAGTCATTTGTTTTAGAAATTTCCTCGTAAGACCGCGTCTGCGCCAAAGTCAAAACGACACTGTGCAAAGATTTCGAACACAGAGTCCTGTGTAGTGATTGATGACAGTGAAATCCTGTTGGGATGATTCCCTTTCTGCTCAGAGTTAAGTTACTGTCAATGAAAACAGGACAGAAAACAGGGAGACATCTTATTAAAACAGGATCAAATATACACATTCATATACATTTATCCATTATCTCTCCCCCACCAGCTGAACCACCTCTCCATCTCCCTGAAGACCAGGATGAGCATCAGAAACTTTAAGTGCCGGCTGCTGGACAGTGTCTTCTACACATGCGGGCGGCGTTTCCCTACCATGGACGAGGAGGTTGAATCCTACTATAATCTGTCCATCTTACCCACCGTGTGCAGACCTCTGCCTTTCTGTTTGACCTCTGGCAGAAACAAGCCGAACAAAGTGGACGTCTTGTTTTGTGATCGGATGCAGAAGGTTCTTGATGGACCAGCTGGATCTGAGTCAGCAGAAGTCTGAACACGCAACTGGTTTTTACTGCAGAACCGAGTAGGAAGGTTTTTGTACCGGTTTATTTATGTTAATTTTTTTATGTCAGTGGTGTCAGCGATGACAGAAGGATGAAGTGAAAAGGTTTTTTAATGAGTGTGTCTGCATTGATTTTAATGCCAGTCCGGACAGAAATGTTCAGAACAATGTTGCAACAATCACTGCGTGAAGGATGTGAAACTTGTTTTTGTTTCCATCTGGTGGCAGAGAGACGAATGACTGCGAGTCAGATCACAGCCTCAATATGTTGGAAACTGTTAACGTTTGATTAAATTAAATCAGAGTGAAGATGAAAAACAAACTGATTAAACAGAGCAGGGCCAGTATATCAAACACCTCTAACTATAACCAGTCGGTAGGACTGAGAGTTACTGACGAAGCTTCAACACTGACCTTTATGACATGTTGTAGTTCTCTGACAGCTCAGGTTTGAAATATTACAGCAGTGGTAAAATTGACTGTCCCAGTCACCTTAAAACTACACCTCCAGTGAACGTCTGTACCATACGTGAGGAAAATGGTTTCTGTCGGGAAATGCACCTTAACAATCTTCTTCTCTCCGGCATGAAGCCGTAGCCCTGCCGTTATTAGAAATATCCTACATGAGGAACCTGGAGCTGTGAAAATCAGAGAAATCACAGGCTGACTTATGACCTCTGAAGATTCATCACAGTCACAGCTGGATTTCCCGGTTACAGTAAAGTCGACCGTTGTGAGGATTTCTGCAGGACACGTGTGTTCTCCTCTGCATCCAGCACAAAGTCACTCTCTGATATTATTGTGTTTTCATTAGAAAACAGAACGATACGCTCTTTGTTCTCTGTTCTGGTGGAGTCTGTCAGTCTGACCTCCACCTCCTGCAGCCTGAATAAATATCAGCACAGGCAGAAATTATTGCACAAGTTCTGGAAGTTGATCAACGATTTTACTTCTCGCACTAAAAGTACAACTAAATATTGTGTCACTGTTCGGTCTAAATACAGATGATAATAAAAAGAGACCTCCAGAGACCTGAACCATAAAGCCGGTTCAACAAACCCGGGATGTCTTCTGGTTACCTGGCTTCACTGAGCCTGATGGCCGGTCACACGTTTGCAGCATAAGACCAATCCCAGACATGGACACGTGTACTGGCAGCAGAGCGGCATATTTTACAGACGAAGAGCAAAACTGTGATATTAGACAATTATGAAGATGTTAAACACGTGATCCAGGCTGAAAGCAACAGCTGCAGCTGTCAAATGCAGGAAGAACAGCTGGAATAAAATCCGCCCCTGTGTGAATGTGTAAGTTAACAGGCTCATGAAATCACTGCCCGTCATTAGGACACAATTACATGTGTGTATTCAAGTATTAAATTAGTGGGTCGCTGAAACCCTCAGGATCCACACCCCGAGCTCGAAGGGTGACGTCATTGTGCTAGAGAGCTGATTGGCCAGTGGGCGGGGCTTCTTGCGCGTTGATCCACGTCAAGCACAGCCCCGACAAAACGTAGCCAAACGTTTATTAAACAGAAACGGTGCTGCGTTGAGACCCTGCTGTGCTACGCATGCGCGCTTTCTTTGACGTGGGCAGGGTCTCTAGACGTCGCTGCTGATTGGGTAACACCGCGGACACACCCACAGACACCTCCGAGCCCGTTACACACCTGCCCTCTGTTCACGGGGTTGAACGATGGCGATGTCAGCCCTCTGCTGCCTGCTGATTGGTCCACAGACAGCAGGTGAGCGGGCCTGACAGGTGAGAAGCAGCTGCGATGATAAATGAAACCTTCATTCATCATTCAGCGGCTTCACTTTGTCTGTTTAGCAGCAGACGTTTGGTTTTTCCACTGCGGGGACGGAAGGAGGGGGAGTCCTGTCCAGAGTCCTGTCTGAGGACGAAGGTGCAGCGGTGTCTTGTAAACCTGTTGAAGCCCTGTCGTTCTGTTCACTCTGCCTCTCAGGTAAGAGCTGAGGCACCTTCCTCACACACGTTACACCGGAGTCTGCGAGGCCAGTAGCCACAGCTGGAGTCTGGTCTCCAGAAGGTTTTGATGTTGCAAGTGCACCTGCTGTCACAGTCGGTTCATCTGTCAGACCCTCAGCAGGCAGATCTGGTGGAGCAGGTTAATTCCTAGTCGTCGCAGACGCAGAGGATGCTGGACCCCCTGATGGATCACTGCCAGTTACACTTCATGCAGATCCTAACCCTGTGACTTTGCTGTCCAGCGTGCAGAAGGCTAACTAGAGGCTTCTACGTTGTTTACTGTTTTTTCAGCCCTGCACGCTGGACTTTAGTCATATTAAAGGTGGGGAAAACATAATGACCGACGCACCCACTTCATTTTGTTAGTTTTGTTTGTGTTTAGTTTGTCCTTTGTTCAGGACACATGTAGTTGGAGGCGTAGCCGCCAACCCCACGCTTCACCGCTGACTGCTGACTTCTGACTTCTGGCATCTTGCTTTGCTAATTTTCAGTTATTAATAAATTGCTCTCTTACTTTGGTACTGTGTTGACCTCGCATCTCTGCTATGGCCTGAATGAGCCGGGAATAACAAGTAGAACATCACACTCCTGATGAGTCCCTGGTGTTGTTGAGTCGCTTGCTGAGACAATCATAATAAAATCCATTTTACAAACCTGTTTAAATCTAAAATTTCCCAAAAGCATCATAACTTCTTAACCCATTTCAGAAGTAATCATCACAAACAAAAACAAAACATTCCGTTCAGCGATTCAGAAACGGAAATCATTGGCTGAAAAACACAATTTCTAAAACTGTTTTGATTGGATCCAGAAAAATTAAAAAAGGATCAGTAAGTCTACATGATTTGTCATTAACGACACACTGCTAAGCTTTTTTCAAAAAGGAATAATAACCAAACTAAACCTGCCTTGATGTTATTTTTTTTTTTTTTTGCAGACTGGCGTGAAACTCATCATGAAGCTGGACGGCATCGGTAAACTAATCTCTACTGTAGAACAGAGTCAGAACCCATTAAACTCAAATGAAAGACAGACAGGCAGCTGCCGATGCTGAGGGTCAAACGTGCAACCACAGCAGCTGCTAATGACTGATAAGTGTTGTATTGTATTATCGATGAATTGAAAGAGGCATTAGCGCTCAGGCACCTTCAGCAGAAAGCTCCTACAGAAAAGGTTTGTAATTGTCTTATTGTTCTTTACGTCCTATTTTCTGTGCAGAGGGGCTGAATGAAATCCGTCCGTTCGCTTACAGAGCTGCCATGAAGCTTCGATCCCTGCAGAAACTCTGTAACAGTGAGTATCACAACATGGCTAGATTATAAACCAACTGTAAATATTGTTATTAATACTGTTAATGCTGTTCCTGTAAATGGTATAGTGTTACATGCACTTGACTGACTTTGCTGCTACTAAACACACAACTGTCACTTCACTGAGACACTACTACTCTATCAGTTTAAGTACAACACTGATTGTCGTTACTTGGAATGTCAACTTGAAGTGGTATATAGTGGTATATATTATATTTCTTATTTAATTGAATTCAAATGTATTTATCCGGTTATGTTTTCTATTTATTGTTCCCCTCTGGTGATCGGTAAAGTCTAATCTTATTTTTATCATATTTAATCCTTTACAAATCACTGTCGGAAAGTAAATCTGTCTCAGTTTAATTATGGAGTCTGTGATCCTCTTTATGAGTATGTGATCCTCCGTCTGTCTGTGTGTCTATGATCCGGTGCAATCGTCAAACTAGATGGGAAATTTTAAAAGTTCGGCACCAAAAAGTCATAAAAAATCGTGTTTGGTGATCGATCGTAGCGATAACTCGCACTTCCCTCAGGAAATGTTTCTCCACTTAAACAGATGATAATTTTTAACTAAATATAAATATGTAAATCAGTCTGAGCACAATGTGTTTTTGTGTTTCAAGTGGACGTTGTGTCCGTTCGACACATTATGGCGGCTGTCCGCTCGGTGGGCGGGACTCAGCAGCAGGACGTGGGGCTGAACTGGGAGGACGTGACCTTGACTCTTAACAGAATGTTTCACATTGTGTCACAGGAAGTGCCGAGTCATGTGACTGCGGAGGCTCCAGAGGAGTCCTGCAGCCTGATGTTCAGGCTCTACGACCGGTCAGAGTTTATATACGGGTCATCAGTCTGTTTACCCAAAGTAACACTGTCAATATATCTGAATATCTCTGTATTTGTTTCAGGACTCAGACTGGCTCTGTATCTGCTGGTTCTCTCCAGACTGCTCTGATCGCTCTGTCTTCAGACACTCTGCTGGAAAAATACAGAGGTGAGAAACCCTGAGGAAAGGTCTGATGGTTTATGGAGAAATAAACAAGTTTTATAGTCTATTTCCTCAAATAAAAACCGGTAGTCAATTGACAGCCTGGTCTATGAAAATGGGGTCGTGGTCGACACGAACAAACGGAAACCGGCCCCCAAATAACAAGGTGGATAAACTCCCGGTGCCTGTCATATAATGTGCATGCCAGTTATGCATAATGTACATTTCTACCGCTCTAATCCCGTCCAGCCGTTGTTGCACATGGTACGCCTGCGAATGTTTCACAATAAAAGCCCCCTTAAGAAATGAAGGGTTGCATTCCACTGAAACACTAGAGGGCTTTTAATTAGAACCGGCTAAAGGAAGTGTTGAGTTTGTATTAACGGTGTAGTGAGGTAACTTTAACAGGACAATCGGGGAACAGATCAAAACGAGGCTTGGTACTAAAATCTGACCAATTATTATACTGATCAAAAAGGGGGAACTAGAAATCAAGGCCTGGTGTCTTCTGCAGTGGAAGTAAATGAAGGCCCTGGTCACTATTTGAGGAAATGTGGTGTATTATGTATTCGCATGTAAACTGAAAATGTAAAGGACTGAGAAATGAGCCCTGAGGAACCCCACAAGTAGTTGTTGACAGGAAACATGTACTGATTGACAATGTGATGATCATGTTGCTCTGTGTATGCTGGCTGTCAAGTTGTTCTGCTCTAAAAAATGTTTTAACTTGGCACCATATGTTGATTAATCCGCCACTGAAAATAGTCCCCGACAGATGCACTGCCCCCCCCGTGTAACATTTGATTAAAAACTACAGTGACACTCTGACTTAGGAAAATTACTGAGCCGTTTTTAAAATGAAGCTATATCTTTGTGAGATGTTTTTATCTTCAGTAGGAACCACTGGTCTCAGAGCTGAGAGCCACAGGCAGAATAGGGAAGTCAGAAAGTGTTGAGAGATGGACTAACACCCCATTGCATGACTTCTCAAAGTCTGGATCCCGGACCGAATGGCAAGTCAATCCAGACCCAGACCACTTATGAATACAATACGTTATGAAGTGTAACGTTTTCTATTTTGAAATAATGACGTTGAATATAGAGTGTAGCTGGAGATCATTCACAGCGATTCTGTCCCAGATTAATGCGGTTTCTAATGTTTATTTCCCTATCGTTGACATCGTTGTCATGACAACGTGAGATGCTGTAGAGAGGGCTGTGTGTTAACAGGCATTAACGTTACACCAAAGAACAGCTGATGTGACGTTTGTAGTGTAATCACACTTCCGAGTTCACGGGTCACATGGGGCGTGTGCCAAAACAACGTTGACCGTTGAATTGCTGTAGACAACCAGTAGCCTACCAGCAGGCAGCACACGGCGGGTCGCCAGTGAAGTGAAAATCTCCGAAGAAAAGGAAAGTTGACCAAGAAAATCGAGTATTCAAAGAGGAGTTGACGGACACGTATATTATTATTATTATTATTATTATTATTATTATTATTATCATCATTTAGTGTTATTTCATGTTAGTTTATCACCAACCTCTGACCATGAATAACAGTCAGATGCAGACCTTTGTGTAAATAAGTTTGAGATACCCTGCACTACTGGTTTGCGTCTAAACCTGAAGGATTTAATGTCTATCACAAAAATGTAGAATAACGCCAGATTGATCCTTGAAAATCCCCTCCCAACTTAGTTTAAATAGCTGTATATAGTATATAGTATATAGTATAGTATAGTATAGACATTATCAGGAATAGAGCTCATTTATATAAAATGACAAATGCTCCCAGCTTTCCCATCGCCCTTGTTTAGAGTGTTTCAACCTCGGTATACGTGCGTACAAACCTGCATGATAGTGAGGTGTTTTTTAGCACCAGTGTTAAGGTTTAAGCCATTCAGAGATGTTTTAGTTCATTATTCTACAGGTCAACGTGGATATCAAGATTTCTTTGGTAGTAAAAGATACTATCCTTTCATCTGCAAATAAAATAACAGATGTCAGCTTATTCCATTAGGAAGATTATTTATGTAAATTAGGAACAACAGGGGCCCTAAGAGAATAAGAACAACATAGGATAATGTCAGTCTTACATTTAGTCATAACTGGCCACCCCATGAGAAAATGTCATCATTTTGAAAAATACGTACCTCGGGTAACAAATACATTTTTATTTAATAAATACTACATTTTAATTTTTGGGATTTAGATATTAGAGTTTAGCTTTTAATTATTTTATTTATTCATCTGAGAGGAAGTTTAAAAGCTGAGAAATTCTTTCAGTATAAAATACACAACTGATGTTAATGTGAGGATTATGTTTCCTCCAGTATAAAATACATTCTGTTATTTTGCTCCAGCTCTGGTGAGTGTTTCAGAGAACGGTTCAGGATCCGTCAGCAGGTCTGGACTCAGGTCCTTACTGCAGGACCTCAGCCAGGTAAACACAGTACAGACTGCATTTCCCAGCGTGCCTTTCTCCCCCTGCTTTCTCTCTAACATGTGCACGTGTTCAGGTTCCAGCGGCGGTGCAGGAGGAAGTAGTTTTTGGCGGCGTGGAGGCGGCGGTGAGGTCGTGTTTTAACGGGGTGAGAACACAGAGAAACACGCCCGGCTGCAGGTGATTGGTGGACGTCATGGAAACGCACTGACCCAGTGTGTTTACAGGTGTTGACTCCGACAGCGAGTGAAGAACACGTGTTGTCATGGCTGCGCAGTGAGCCACGCCTGCTGCTATGGTTACCCAGTCTGTACCGGCTGTCTGTCAGTCAGAACGTCAGTCACACAGTGCGCTGCCACACCTGCAAGACCCTCCCCATCACCGGACTCAGGTGATCAAACATCAGCAAATCAGCAGAAAACTAAAACATTGTCCAATCAGAACCTGTAATACTTCTACTGGAGTTAAAGGAGATTCTAGCGAGGGTTAACTAGACTCTGCTCTACCACACCTGTAGGACCTTCCCCATCACCACTCTCAGGTGAACAAAACATTGTCAGAACAATTCTTTTAATATAACCAATCTATATCTTGATCAAATGAACCAGGGTTAAACTAGACTTTGCCAGACTAAGCCACAGTGTAAACTCTACCCGAATCAGGATCATCTCCTTTTACACAACAGCCGGTGGGTCAAGTGTTCAAGTCAGCCACTACGTTGACTTCAACTCAGAATTCTTTATTTTGCTAAATAATAACCATTCAGTCTGGAGAGGCTCTAAAACTCCACGTTCTCAGGGAAATGACCTTACGCAACACATCTCATAACTGATCGCAGTCGGATCGGCTTTCTGAGATTATCGATCAGTTGACAGGGTCTCACTGCTGACGTGCGTAACAAAACCCAATAAATCAATACCAAATATTATGTCTCCTTTTGTGAGGGAAGTCTTAATGAGTACTGGTGATCTGTTCCTAAAATTTGATCTGTATCCCCTCCGACTTGATTTTCATCTTCTGTCTGCAGATGAATCCACTCCATTTTGGAGTGGACAGATTTTATAAACGGGGAGAAAAGCTGGAGGCCGGTCAAATAATTACTAATTAACAAGAGATTAAAGACAAATTCCTCTTATTTTATGCCAATATTTATGCCTCAGAGTCAGATCATTGCTCCTCTGTCTTTCGTTGTTGAAGTGTTTTTCATGTGCCTCTGTACTGTAACTCTGCATCTGCTGGTCACTTTGTCCTTCTGAACAGTGACGACGTACATATGGTTCAGTCACAGAATAACATTAGAAATATGTCACTGTTTGATTTCTGACAAACTTAATCTTCACCAGGTGATCCTGTAAGACAAAGTAAAGGGCAGCATGGCTCATGATTAATTCACGTGTGTGTGTGTGTGTGTGTGTGTGTGTGTGTGTGTGTGTGTGTGTGGGTTCAGGTATCGCTGTATGAAGTGTGTGAACGTCCATGTGTGTCAGAGCTGCTTCCTGAGCGACCGACAGACGAGGAAACACAAAACCCACCATCCAGTGCTGGAGTTCTGCACACAGGTAAAAACACAGACAGGTACAGACAAATCAGGAATACGAGTTACAGGTAAAGGTCTCTAGTCTTCAGTCTGTGTCTCTATCAGCCGACCTGGAGGGAGTCTCTGAGCTCACTAGTGCACAGCGCTCGTCACACCCTGTTGCCACGGCGATACAATCAGAGGGAGGCCGATAGGAGGAGGGTCCTGATGTGGGCGGAGCCAGGGGAGAGACAGAACAGGTGAGGCAGGTGGGCAATTGGTGTCAAAATGTTTCACAGCAGCCTTCATTAAACAACCCAATTAAACATCTTTTTTAAATAAACATACTCATAAAAACCTTTCTTTATGTTTAAAAACTTTAAAAGACCTCTCTTTTTTTTAAATGCACTCATTAAACACCTTTTTAATCAAACACATTCGGTAAATGGTTTTAATAAAATACGTCATTAAACAAATTTTTTACAATTAACATACCCATTAAAAACCTTTTATTACCAGCGGTGACAGCAGGGCTGGTATTGTATTCAGCGTGTGTGTGTGTGTGTGTGTGTCATCACGGCAGAATGTTGTCCTGGAGACACCTACTGTAGCGCAGAGGTGGTTCTGAGGACTTCTGCAGGTGTTTGTGTGTCTGTCTGTGGACGGATTTTGTCTCCATGATAGCGTCACAACTGTGGAAGACACAGTCAGGAAACTTTCTAGGTTTGGAGTTGAGACCAGAGTGAAGGTCTCAGGTCTGAGTTTGTAGATGGATGTGGTCCGACCCATGAGTACTCATGAAATGATGCAGTAACAAGTTGTAGGTCGGAACGTCGACACGGGCGTCGCTGCTGCTCTGATCCCATCGTAACGTGGTCTCTAGTTTTTACTAGAACGACCGGTTGAAGTTCTTTCTGTTTTTAAATGGAGTCGTTAGACCTGTTTTTAAGCGAACACACTCATTAACTACGTCTGTTTCTCAGTGCTCCGACCTCTTCTGACGCCGCAACACAATTGGCTGACTCAGCTGTCTGTCACAGTCGCTCCTCCGACAGAGATGTTTCCCATGATGCCTCAGTGCGACCTCCCCCCTGCCCGTCTTCGTCCAAAGCTCTGCAGACTGACGAGGAGACGCCGACTCAGCAGGTGACCTCTGACCTCCAATGACCTCAGAGGAGGTCGTTGACGTCACTGACTGTTTAGATGTTTGCGGTTGTTGTAATATGATATAATACGTGTTGCGTTGTTGTCGATCAGTCGAAGGCGTCGGCCCTGCTGACTGAGGTCAGAAACCTGCAGAGAGACAAATGGTGAGGCTGAAATCCAGTAACAACCAATCAGAAACGAGTCTGGATTCGTGGTTCATCGTCTTTGTTTTTATTCGTTTGTTTGTTTTGCCGTCTTCAGGCTGTTGGAGCGGGAGATGCAGGTGCTGCGGCTCACCGTCCAATCGGAGCAGGGCATCTTGGAGGACAGGTGCTCGGAGATGGAGGTAACAATGGAAACACTGAGACAACACAACGTCCGTCTGCAGGGTATGCTCACACAGGTAAATAAACACTCACGGGTCACCTGACTGGGCAGGGGACACCTGAGCAGCTCTGACAGTCTTGTTGTTGGTGGTGTCGTATCCAGGCTGTGATGTTCACTGTAAATAAAGCAGGAGTTTGATGATAAAAGTGAATTTGTGATCCTCGGCAGGAGGCTGGAGTCACACTAAAGGTCTTTTTATAGTTTAAATGTCACTGGCCGGTGACGTTTCTGTCAGATAACAAGTGAGGACGGTGAAAATAGGAGAACATGAAGCCACTTGATGACGTCCCATTTCCAAGGATCCTTCAACTGCGGCTGAGAAATGCGGCCTTCGTTTCCCGGACAACGAAGGATCCAGTGGTTCATACAGTGGCTCCGTCGCGGCCCGGCTTATCTCAAGATTCGTTGCACGCTGGCGATCAATCACTGGAATCACTTTTCAAAAACAGAACATGGCGTCCAAGGATAAATGGGAAATCCTCCATAGGCCATATCGTCTCATTTTGAAGGCCACGGCCTCATAGCCCTCGTAGACCGCATCCTTCGAAGGATACCGACCCTGATTAGAGAGACAGCAATGGACTCTCTCTGTTATATGTTCAACTGTTTACGCATTGATTGGTTTCATCTGCGACCATCAATGACGAACATCAGTGACTTTAAATGTCACCGATGTTCCTCAGCGTATTATTATTACATCCTTGGAATTTTGAACCAGATCACAGGTTTAGGTTCTGACCATCGGTGTGAATTATAATATGTTATCCAATACCATCTGTGTAGAAACCCTATTGTTTTTGCTCACATTTTAATTAATTGTGTCGTTCAATTCTTCTGTTATATTTCAGCTAATGCGGTTCTGTAGCTCAAACAAAACATTTTCCCAGTATTTAAGCACACAATTATCACCAGATTAGTTTGAACAACCATTTTATACTTTAGTATTTTGATACCAGTGTAAGAGATAATCTGAAAATATGTCAAGTTGTTTTTTTATTTTTTTATTTTAATTTTTTAAAACTTAATTTATGACACAACTTTCCCTGGCCTCGTGCTGCCATCTAGTGTCCTGTTCATAAAGTGAAGGTACGTAAGGTGCCCTTACGTACCTGCTTCCAAGTCTAGTTTCAACTTTGTTCCTGATTTTTTTTTTTTTCTGTCAGTTTGGTGGACAGTTCTGAACACCACAGTACCCATCAGCCTCAGCTGCTGTTGCTATGGACAAGAAACTAGTCAGAGATAAGAATCCTCTACTAAATTATTTTGTTCTTGTTTTTTTGGAAGTAAATTTCATCTAAAAGTGGTTCTGAATCCAAGATGTTTTCCAAATATTTCAGCATTAGAAATATCAACATATTTTATTCTAGTGATACATATCTTATTCCTCATCATTGTGAAGGATAAACCCCCTCCCACTTTGAAACTGTTTTTGCGCTGATGTTTTGTTTTTGTTGAGGATGTGTTTTTCCTAAGTATTGTGAAACTAAACTGGGACAAAATGCATCGATTTGTCGTGTGTTTTTTTTTTTTTTTTTTTCCCAGAAAGTACGTCTGATTGAAGATTGAGAGCAATACATTTTCTTCCAAAATAAAAGTTTTAGGCTTCCTGATTGCCTCAGGTTGTCAGGCCTTTTGTTCGGACTCGTCTGGTGCTCGGACCCTGATAGACCCGCTTTCAGGTCTAGTTAAAGTACTTTATTTCTGAGGTCACTGACCTGATCCCAAACTGACCTTTTAATCATAACGTGAACTGATTTCAAACTGCTGGATGTTTTATCAGATTTCACTCTGAAGAAAGGTTTAGAACAAGAACTACTGTTACTGGCTGTTTTTTACTGTAATGCACCTTGGGAGTTGTAGTTGACTTTTTCTCCTTCAGTTTTTATCAGAGAACCAGATATTTTCTGACAGTTGTTCGTGTTTCCTTCAGGCTTTAAACAAGATGGAGGCTCAACAACATGCCAACAACACGCCACACAGCGTCGACACGGAGAGAGATGAGGTCAAGCCTGAGGAGGATAAAGAGGATGAAGTGTTGATGAAGGACGAGTGGAGCGAGGACAAACTACAAACTCAGTCTCCCACAATCCACCAGGGCTTGCCCCCATCACATGACATCCACTGTCAGGAGGAAGAGGAGGGGTCTGCAGGTGACAGGTGTCTCTGTCGTCCAATACGACGAGAGGATGGACCGGCGGCGGCATGTCTACAGGAAGAAGAGACCTGTCTGTCTGGAGAAGAGGAGGATAATTATGGGATGTGTAGTCCAGAGGAGCTGCTGCAGGAGACAGTAGACAGACTGAAGACCGTGATGGAGACAGACAGGTGGAGAGAGAGAGACACAGGTGAGATACAGACAGGTGAGAAAGAGACATTTCTTTTCACTTTTTAAATTTTCGTAATTTTCGTAATTTTTTTTAATTTTTTATACAGTTTTTTATTATGAAAAACTATTTGTAGTTCAACAGTTTCATTTTCTGAATTGTTGATTTTTACAGATATGGAGCTGTTTTTTCTTTCCCTGATTCAATAATAAATATTCCGACGGTGAAATATCAGCATGCACACAGAGCTTTGACAACACTAGGTCTTATTATGGTCACACCAATAACGGTCTTTGAATTTGACAGACAGGTGAGACAGATGGGACTCTCTGTGGCTCTGTCAGGGTTAAACTCACCTGTCAGAAACACCTTTTAATGTCAGGTGAACTCGCACCTGCCTGACTGAAAACTTTATCATCTAAACTGGTTGCATGTGTTAATTTGTTAATTTAAATGATTTCAGACAACAAACTGACTCCATACAGCAAAATATTTAATTTTGATGGTTTTAATTTTTCTGTCTCCAGGTGAGAGGAAGAGGGCGGAGCTTCTGGAGGCTGCAGACCAAGTGGGAGACTCGGTACACCACTTGGTTGATGCGGTCAGAACAAACACAAACTGACCAGGCCAGTCACATTCAGGTTATAAAAACTGTTTATTCAATATTAACTTATTGATAATTAAATAAACTTAAGTGTAAAGGTAGAAAAAATTCTGATATCAACATGAGACAGAGACATCGTCTGATATTAACGAAACAACATCAGCACCTGTAGAACAGGTACGAGAGGCCATCACACCTGACACACACAACTTCCATTTGTGTTTACTGTTATAGAAACATACAGCTGCCAAAATTATTATAAAATCAATTAATGAAATTGAAGTCTAATTTTCCATTTGTGTGCACAGGATGTAGTTTTGAAAAAAATAAAATTCTAAAATCCAACTTTCATTTTTATTCTCATGATTTATGACAGAATTAAAATTTTAAATCCAATTTTGTATTGTGTATTTTTACGACGTATCACAAGATTGAAATTTTAAAATCTAATCATTTTTTGGTTTTTTCATACTTCAATATTTTTAAAATCCAGTTTTCATTTTTATATTAATGACAATCGCACTATGGTAAAGTGTTTTTTCTCATTTTCATGATACATGAAAAACTTAAAATTAAAATCTTAAAATCCAATTATCATTTTCATTGCGACACAAACATTTTGAAATTCATTTTTATTATATACAACAGACTTAAAATTAAAAATTTTAAAGCTCATTTTCATGTTTCAAAATGTGGAATTTTTGCCAAATCAGACAACGGTCACTTCACACTGGACTCTTACTGTAAATTATAATTATGTCTTAACTTCAGCTCATACAGACGTGTCATAAATGATGAGTGGATTAAATTTTTAATATTTTTTAAATTCAATTTTGTCTACCAAGAAAAAAGAGATTAGTTTTCTTTTAAATGTTACTTTTGTTCCATCGTTAACACACAAATGTAAAATGACATTTCAGCTTGATTAGATGATTTCATCGTAACATTGGCATCAGCAGAAAGGCAGCCTCGTTTATAAACTGATGTTGAAACCTGCTGCATGTTATTGAGTCATAATCAAATCGATCAGGTTCAATGGTCGAAACAATGTTTACAAATCATTTAACGTGCTGAGTTTTATGCTACAAGTGAATGCATCCTTGATTTTTACAGTTTATAAATGAGGCTGCTACATGGACAGGTGTCCCGCTTCTTGTTCAGGTGTTCGCTACCTTCGACCTCTCTCGCAGGTCCGCCCCCTCCGAGCCCTTCCCCGGCGGGGTGACGGGGAGTGATGTGGGGTGGGGGTCAGGACGGCAGGGCCTCTGGAGCCGGTGACATTCCTGCTGGGTCCTGTGCGTCGTAGACCTTCTCTCCTGGGCTGCAGGGGCATGGCCTGTGCCCTTGTTCTTCTCTTTGAGGGTGGGGGGCATGTCCTCTCCTTCCTCACTCTTCTCCCACGCTCTGACCGGCTGTGAGGTGGGGGGGGCGGGGTTTTAGACGTTCTGCCCCGCCTCCTGGCTGCGTCCTGTGTATCGGCCTGTGCCGAGTCCCTACTGAGCGTGCTCAGGAGGAATTTGTTGTTTTGGCTAAAGGGGGTGTCTGCTGACGTTTGACCTTTGACTCTAGAGGACCCTGCAGCCCCCTCCCCCGGCGCTCTGTCGGTGTTCAAGTCTGGACTCAGGCTTCGAAACAGTTGACGGACGCAGGGCGGCGGTGGGCCTGAGGGGCCAGGACTTCTGCGCCACAAGAAGCCTTTGGGTGGGTTCTTCAGGATGCGGTTGGTGCCGGGGTCGTAGAATCTGACAGGAAGCCGTTTGTATTTGACCTTTAACCCCTGCAGGTCTAGCGGACGCCTCTTCTTCCTGCAACGTTTGGGGACGGAGCCTGATGCAGGTGTGCAGGCAGGGGCGGGGCCTGAGGAGGAACAGAGTAAGTAGACCAGAGAGGTGCGAGGCTGCACAGGTGTGATGATGTTGGAGTACGACAGAGGAAGGCAGCGCCATGTCTGCAACTCAGGTGTCCTCTCTGCTGCATCCTGATTGGGGGCAGGGACACTGGTGGGCAGGGTCTCAGGAGCTGGCTGACGGACAGCTGGGACAACCAATTGAACGGTCTGAGTGCTGTGACTCACTTTAACCACCTGGGGAAAAAAAAAACAGGTGAGATGTTTGTCTTACAATTCAAAACTGAAAACTCTCTGTCTGGCTCACCTGACACCTGGATGCCACTCTGAAGCCCCGAGTCTTCCTCCTCCTCCTCCTCCTCCTCCTCTCATACAGAGAGTCCTCGTCATCACGGTCCAATAAGGGCAAGACACTAGTGTTTGGCTCTGCCTCTTTGTTCTCGCCAAGCCCCTTCTTGTTTTGGCTCCTCCTACCGTACCTGACAGCGATGACATCATCAGAAACACAAAAACTCAGTAAAATTTTAAATAAAAGACTGTTACATTAAAATGTATAAATATATATTAGAGTAAAGTAAATTTATACTATATATTAGGGTATGTATGATTAAATGTTTTAAAATAACAGTATATTACAATATACAGTGGGGTCCAAAAGTCTGAGACCATATTTGATAATAGAGGTACATATGAAAGTGATATTTAGTTATGTATTACAGGATATGTTAGTCCACACCTTACATGTTCATACTCAAGTGTATTTTAGACTGTGTTCCAGTAAATTAATATTCAAGTATCTGAATAATAATATATATTTGTAACAAAGGCTATGTTATAGAATGTCAGACTATACAGTGTATGTTAATATGTTTACAAGTAAATGGGAATTCAGTAAGTTAGATGATGTATTAAAGTATATAAACATAAAAGCGAATGTCTCACTATATGTCAACTAATATTATACTCACTACTTCTTATACTTGTTATACATGCTGTACATGTATATTTAAGTGCATGTTACTTTTTAGACCATACTGTTTAGTAATAGTACAGGTTATTATTTAAGTATATGTTATAAAATCTGGTATAATTACTGTAATTATGTTATGAGTGTATATATTACAGTATATGTCAAGTGTAACTGTATATATAATTCTATATATCAGCGTGTATGCGACTGATATTACCTGGCCAGAGACTCACTATCGAAGTAGCAGAGGAATCTCCCCCGTCTGAACTGCCGGACCAGTTTGTCCACCTTCTCCTCGTCCTCCTGTTCAATCTGGGCCCAGGTCTTCCCCCTAAAGGATTCTGGGATGTATGCGGGGGCCGGCAGGACCTGCTCTATGGGCAGAGTCCAGAAGCCCTGCTCCTGCCTGGCCCCGCCCACTGCTTTACGCCTGAGGAGGGTGGAGTCGAGTTGGTATGAGTACACCTGGTCTTCCAGGTCCACCTGAACGTCCATCAGTTGGCCCAGGTCCCGTCCCTCTGCCAAATTCACCTGGAAAGGTGTGGGTGCGGGCTTCTGGTCCCTGAGTGCCTGAGCTCGCTGTAACACCACCTGCAGAGAAAAATTACAACTAAAACTAGAATATGTGCTCAGTAGAGCACAGACCTCTGCCAAGCTCAATGTCAAACATCAGACTTCAGAGGAAAAAATCATCCGGATCTGCCTCAAACTTTAATGGGTTCTTCCATGGCCCATGCCCCATCCCTCTACCAGGTATGGTGCAAATCGGTTCAGTGGTTTTTGCATAATCCTGCTGACAAATAAACAAATCGCCAGACAGACACGGGCAATCGCATAACGTCCTTGGCTGAGGTGAAAAACTGTATCAACCCCAATCTGTAACCTCCTCCAGCTGTCTGACAGGTACCTGCACAGGTGAGTCCCAGTCATCGCTCTGTGTTTCTGTGGAGACAGGAAGGCTGAAGTGGAAGCTCTCGGCCTCCTCCTGCTGGCAGGGAGTGGAATTGACACCATAACAGCACATCTGGATCACCTGAGGTCCAACACACACATGAAACATCCGATTTACTTTAATCTGCTGCACATTCTTTCTTCAGATTTACGTTCACACAGATTCTTCTAACAAATCATTTTAATATCTTAACATCTGTGAACTAGATCAGTCCTGTGAACAAGAAAAAGGTTTGTAGGAACATGATGACAATTTGTGTGACCAGCTGAAGTTAGACACAAACACCGACTCTAATGGGGACAAACCTCCATGATGGTCTGTTCCACGGGGTCGCTATGGTCCGAGGAGAACGCCTCCTCTTTGTGAGCATCCCTCCTCTCCTTCTGCCAGCTCAGCCAGGGCTTCAGGTCTTTGGGCCCTGGCCCCGGTCCTCTCCCCGTTCCCTGGCCTGGGCCTCTGGGGGGAGATGAGGAGGATGAGGACTCGCTGGTTTTCCTCCTGTTGGTCTTCCTGTGGGCTTTCCTATGAACAGAGGGCGGGGCCTTAGACTGCGGGGGTGGGGCTTGGGGTTGTGGTGAGTGTGTATGTCCTGTGGGGGCAGGCCCTATGTCCTCCCGCCCTCTGATTGATGCAGACAGCCTATCCCGAATGGGCCCCTCTGTGACTCCCTCTCCTGATTGGCTGCGGGTGCTGTCGCCTTCCTGCTGATTGGCTGGCTGACAGGATGCGTTGTCAGAGCTGGGTAGGTGTTCTCTGGTACCCAGCGACTGGTTGTCCTCGTCAGAGAAACGTAGTTCATCAAGCTCCGCCCTTGGCAACGGAGGGGCGGAGACTGATGGGAGGTCAGCGTGGGATGGCCTGACGGAGACACACATGCAGGTTTATGTGGACCAACAGGACAGGGGTGTTTGTTTCAGTTATAGTAGCGGTGCGTTTGTTTTAGTTACCTGGGGCCGTTGCAGAGGTAGGGTGCGTTTGTTTTAGGTTACCTGGGGTCGTTGTAGCGGTGTGGGTGGTGCTGCAGGACGTCCTGCAGGAAGCGCTCCAGCAGGGTTAGTTTGGCCCGGCTGCTGCGGGCAGAGGAGAGGGTGCTGGAGCCTCTGGAGGATGCCCCGACTGAATCCAGGTGTCTGAGACTGGACAGATGCTGAGGCACAAATAGGATGATGTTAACGTGTCACTGATTCTGATTGGACAGTTCAGGTCACATGACTAAGGATCATAGTTCGTATGAGTCAGACTCAGGTGTATGTGTGTTTTGTACCTGGTCCAGGTTGTTGTAGAGGACTCTGCAGTATCCACAGTAACCCTGTCTGCTGGGCTGACACCTGGATGGACCTGGCTGAGACTCTGCCCACATCCTGTCAGTCACAGAGAACATCTTTAATCTGTCACTGATCAATAATCAATATTAAAAGTTTATATAGAGTGAAAAATCAGTGTAAACTCAAACTGTGTACTGGGAGATTTGGATTTTAATACATCAACACCTGAGTGTACAGTGCAAGCGTGCTGCAGGTGCAGCAGTGAGTCCACTCAGTGTCAAACGTTTTAAAATGTTAAGTCTGGATCTTAGAGCTTTGGTGACTGAAGGAATCAGGATTTTTAATGAATTCAGCATTGTGTGTTGGACATTTTCCCTCCAGACCAGCAGGAGGCAGGAACACAGGTCTGATGATGGTCCTCACTATAATATAAAACAGCTGTGAACTCAGGTGGTGTGGAGCAGCAGCTTTTACAAACTCAGAACAAAGTCAAACTTCGAGAAGACGACCACAGCAAGAACTCACCTGGATACAGAGAACACCTGTCTGAGGTTGGTGTTTATCACAAACTACAAACCAGTCATCCAGTCACCAGTAAGCCTGTTGTTAGCTTAGCTACTAAACTTCTGGACCGTTTGCTACCGTCAGGAAAAAGAGCAGAAATCTGAACAGCCAAGACTCTGAGGCAACATTTTTAATTTTCTAAAAGTTCTATAAAAATATTTCTATTTAGTATTTTCCAACAGAAATACCTGATACCCGAACATCATGCAAAGATTTAAAAATATATAAAATTATTATTTAAAATTATAGAAAACACAAATAGAATATGAAGCTTGAAGTGGCTTTTTTTTTTTTTTTTTTTTTAATACTGAGAAAATTGAACAGAGTTTGGTTGATGGAGGAATCTGGAGTCTTGACCTGTGTTTCTAAAATCCCTGACCAATAATGAGGATAATGGACAGGTAGACTCACCTGCTGGTGGACCCCGCTTTTCTCTGGTCATCTGCTAAATATACACATGGAAGACACACACATAATATAATCAGTGAATGAAATATAAAATAAATAAAACTTGTGTGCTTTGAGTTTTTACCTTCATCAGAGGAGTCTGACATCCTGCTGCTGACTGGAGACCTGAAACACTCATAAAGATTATATCACTTATTATTATTTAACTCCAGCTCCATCAGGTTTACACACACTGTGTTTATTATAATCACCAGTTTGTGATTTGTGAACAGAATTTCCACTGATAAATTCAGATTTTTCTGACTCTGAAAAATAAAACAGAAAAACCACACAAACATGGAGGATTCATGTTTAAGAAAGTGTGTTGTTAAAGGTGATTTACAAATGTAATGGATATATAGTGAATAGCCTGAGATCAATATCTTACTGCACTATTTTATTTTATTTTTTAAGCAGATTTCTTCTGCTTTTTTCTTGAGCAGACCTGAAACACACCTGGGTAATTCCATGTCCAGTCAACAGATTCACTTTATGTAAATAATGTCACTGTACCCAACAACTAGTGTGCAAAATTTTTGGCTCGTATCTTCTTGAGTTCCATAAGTCATTACTTTTGAACTATTAAATCCTACATGCTTGAAATTTTCAGGGATTGTTCTACACTATTAGCTGTCTTTAACTTCTAAAATGATTTGCCTATAGTTGCATAATTGCTGGCCTACAGTTATGCCTTGCTGAAAGCTATATTAAAAAACTTCTCTCGTGCTTTGGAGCCCACTATAGCTTCACACTGAACATCAGATCTTTTAAACTTTTATATATAATACTCATGTTATCGTACTTTCTTAGCAACTAGGTGCATGTCTGAAAGAAATATACATTTCTGATTTATGAGCATCAAAAAAAAAAAATTCAAAAAAGATTTTGCACTGATATTTCAAGTGCATATTTCCCATTTATGACAAAGTCTACCCTAAAACAATCACACCACTGGAAAGAGAATATTTTAATTAGTAAATGCACAAAATATGGAGTTGGTACCTTGAACCAAACTATATTAAGGTATCAAACACACCATATTTATTTCAAACATAGGCCTCTGTTGACTTGACATGTGAGGACCCACCACCACAGAAATGTAAATTGTTAAAATAAAACCGTAGTTGACTTTATTTTTAGATGATTAAATCTACAACTGATTTAAAGTTTGTTAAATCATTATTTTATTTACATAAATGTTTCATGATCTTGTCTACACTTGATATACAACAATATAATGCATGTTTGGTGCGTGTTCTCTAGTGCAACATACTGGACGCAGGAAGTGATACACAGTGTTATATGTCATGTCCACCACCATGCATTCCACACAGGAAATAACATCTTACTCGTTCGCGCAGTGACCAGTGGTTGTGTGAGTGCACAGCTGCATCAACTGGCATCCTGCTAGCACCCCGGACATGCACGATGGTGCTTTAGTTATTCATGTTTTTCTTTTAATTTGTCATCTGCTTGTATGTATATGTTGTAAGTTTGCATCTACTAAAACATTAATGCAAAATAAATTCTTAAGTACCAACATAAGTGAGGAAAACTATGACAAATCTGAAATGACAGAATATATTTTCCATAAAAACATACCTGATCTGAAATCAGTAATAGAACATGATGTTTTTTGGAAGTCAAATCACTTACAGATAAATACAACGACCATTTCCCCTGGAGGCAATGCAGTCAGTGAAGATTCCATCCAATCAGAGCGCTCCATGCAGTAACCAACGGTAACCAGTTGAGAGTTTTGGGTGGAGAGTCCATGAGCCTGACAAGGGAGACAGGTGAAATAACAGCTACAGGCTGTTGGCTGCTGCAAACAGAAACATCAAACTCTGTGTTCAAACTGTACTTTATTATAATTATAGATTGTCCATATATAGGGTTAACATGATATAGCATGAGAACAGATCTGATAACAGACTTCCATGTATAGGGTTCCATATAGTAATTATAGATTTCTACATCAGCCTAATATGACTGAAAACAGTTTCTGCAGAAATCAACAAGTTAAATTTTAAACATTTAAATTTAAAACGTGGTTGGTGTCTTAACGTCTGATCCACAGAGACGCTGCTGTGTTTTACTGCAAAGAAAAAGAAACATACATTTTCACGATATAATAAAGAAAAAAAAACACCATAAGGGTTAAAACAAACGCAAAAAAGTCGGATTGAGGTCTTAACTAGAGATGCAAGTTACAATTTGTCAATTAATTTGCTGATCATTTTCTCCATTACCTAATGAATGGTTTGTCTATAAAATGTCAGAAAACACAGGAAAGTGCTCGGATGGATTTAGACGACGACCAACAGTTCAAGTATTCAGTTTAAGGGCTCATTTATGATCCCTTGATGTACGAAAATAGGTCCATTTCAAACGATTTAACAGTCACTGCCCACATACTTCCATGCGTACTTTACGTTGGCATGGATGTTAAGCAATACATCCACTAGACGGCAGCTCAGAGTCAAAAGTTTCGGACAAAAACAAACATGGCGATGGTGGAGAAGGTCACGATAACGTACATCTTAAAGACTCAAAAGCGGAGGCAGCATTACAATCTGACTTTTAAAAATCATTTTCGTCGTGTCCTATGGTTGTGTCTCACTTGAACTATTGGCTACACTGCCGCCCCTTTTCCGGTGCCACTGCTCCGTTTCTTCTGTATCTGTAAGCATTCAGGTGCAACACGTTCACAAATATGGACGAAATGAACACAGAACGGACAGAAGGCTCTTTCCGTATTCGTAAACGTATCTAACGATGAGCATAAATCAGCCTTAATGTGATTTATGACAAAGAAAAAAAGAAAATCCTCACATCCAGAGCTGTAAGCTTCAATTTTAAAAAAGAAAAATCACCTAACAGTTAATCAGTGATTGAAAAAAAATAGATCGATTATCTGTCGATGGAATGATTAACGAATTCATGTTTTTAGCTGTTATCCTTTTTCATGTGAACAGTTTTATTGTTTATAAAGAACAAATATAATATTTAAAGAGCCAAATGGAAAGGCAGATTAAAGGTTTTTAATTTTATTTAAAAACTGAAGTTGGTTTTCTCCTGGTTCTGCTATAAACTTTATATTTTTCACATAAGAACGTTTTTTTTTTTGACAAAAGTTTAAATAATTAAAACGTCTTTAAATAAGAAGTTGTTTATTTGTTTATTGATTCTACTCTTGCCGCTCTGACCAATCACAGCTCAGCTCTTCCTGCACTCTGACTGGCTGCCGCTACTCACTGCGCTCTGATTGGCTGACTCTCCGAAGATAACTACTAATCGTAACCTGTCAATTTAAACCTGGTTCATTATACCCGGGTTAGTTTCGGGTTAAACCGAAGTAACGGTAACCATGGTGACGCTGCAGGTGACGTAGCTCCGCCGTTACGGCTGCTGTTAGCTCTAGAAGCCGGCTAGCTGTTAGCATACTAATAGCCTGTTAGCTGAGCATCTGTCCGAAATAATTGGTGACTGGCTGGATCAGGTTAGTGAAGTGAATATTTGATAGTCGATGAGTTTGTTTACCTGCAGCTGTTTATTTGTTTACTTTCACAGATTAAAAGCTTCTTCCGCCGCGCGCTGCTCTGCCGCTCTGTTTAGTTTCCGGTCTGATTCTTCTTCTCGAACTCTGGCAGAGAAGGAAACTGACACGGCAGCAGAGAGGTGCTGCCGCCACGGGGTCAGAGCGGGCACTACAACCACAAAACATTAAATATGCCTGTATTACCTGAGTTTAATCCAATTTGTCCTTTAAATTAACTGTCTAATCTTTACCGTTTTATTTTCATTATAACTTAATCAGACAAACTCTGGTTACATTCTGATTCTAAAACTATACAGTATACTTAAATGCAACACTAAGTTAAAACAAACAAAATCCTGAATTTTACATTTTACTCCTATCAGAATTCTAAACCTTAACGTAGGCAGATAAAATTAAGTGAAAACAGAATTGAACAGTGGAATATCAGGCCAGTTTTTTTTTTTAAATGAGTAAGAGCTTGACCAATAAATATTTAGCGATTTAAGATGTCCCTTACAACTAACGTATGGAGGTAAAATAATTCTCTAAATTTTGGGAAATTTAGGCAAAATTTCAATATTCCAAGGACATCTGACAAGTCCTAAAATAAGTTTAACAGTCAGCTTGTGTTTGATAAAACCTTTACTTTGGAGACAACTGGAGGTTTAAAAACAAAATAAAAAAAACCCTTAATGTCAGAGACTAAAGAACCACAGAGAACTTCACTTTGTGTTGAAGTGCTTTTTATTATGAACATGATTTGAAGTTTGTTGCGTTTTCAGATCTTGTTGAAAGCAGCAACATCCATCGACTGAACGTAATCCTCAAAGGCTGTGATGTGCTCCTCCAGGATGTCTGTACCCACCTGAAAACACGAAACAGAAGTAAGAAATAGATTTAAAGATTTTATTTTATTTTTAATTTATTTTTTAAATGTGTTTGTTGTAAAAATCAGAGGTACACTCAGGTAAATATCAGATGTGTAGTGAACACAGTTGAAGTTAAACATTTAATTTAAATCACCTTATCGTCTTCAACCACACAACCAATCTGCAGCTTCTTGATGCCGTAACCCACCGGGACCAGTTTGGCTACAGGAAAAATATAACACGTCACACCAGATCAGTTATTGATCAATGTACTGTAATCAATAGATGTCAATATTGAAAGTTGCGGTCACAGTATTACATTGACTCAATTTGTCAGACACCTTTATCCAAGGCAACGTACAAGTGAGGGACAACACTAAAGATTCAGTACAATAGGAGACTTTGAAGAAAACTAAAATCAGTTCAACAAGACAAAGTGCAAGTGATCAGATGAAGTGCACCTAAAGTGCACAGTAAGTGCTGGTTATGCCTGTTAGGGTGCTGGTGTTAGGAGAGCAGGTGCTCTCAAAAGAGATGATTTTTCAAGAGTTTCTTGTAGACAGAGGGACGTCCCTGCTCCGTTAACAATTGGTAGTCTGGACTGTGGATGCCTACTAGTATTACTACTAACGTAATGTAGAATTATTTGCATTTAAGCTGTAAAAGAATATGAAAAGCAATATCACTTTTCAGATTTTATCTCCAGAGTTTTCAGATCATAAAGTGTCCATCAGATCTTCAGCCGAAAGATGGTGAGTTAGATCATCATCAACTCTGCAGACATCCATCACTAATCAATACTGAAGCAATCACTTAAAAAAAACAAAAAAAACAAAATAAAAACCCACATATCCAGGGTCTGTGGTTCTGTTTCTACTGTTCTGCTTTTTGGATGAATTCTTTGACTAAATATTTTAGTGTCATCAGAAAAATCTTAGTTTCTTAAAGCTGACTCGACATTTAATCTTTACTGGAATCTGTCACTATATCAAAAACAAAACTGATCAAACTTTAGAGTCAAAGTATGAAAAACATTAACTGAGAAATAATCCGCAGATAAAAATCATAACACTTATTTACAGCTTGAATATTACTGTAGTAGGTCAAACATAAAAAAGGCTTTTCGCATTAAATTTTCAATTTTACCACTTTGGAAGAAACGCTAATAATTCAATTATTTTAAGCTAAAAAACAAAAACTAAACTGATCATTTCCTTTGAACACAGTTGTACGCTATACAACATTACTGTATGTAATAGTATTATATGCCGTGCAGAATATGCTATTACTGTATTATTCTTACACTGTCCCCAGACCAGCCCATCCATCTGAATACTGCGAACACACTCCTCCAGCGTGGCCATGTCTGTCTCGTCGTCCCATGGCTTGACGTCCAATAGAATGGAAGATTTGGCAATGAGGGTGGGCTCTGAGGAGGAGGGAGAAGAGTATGTTACCATGGAAACTGCTCTACACTACAAGACCCCCTGGTTGGAGGCCAAGACTCTCATCAGGTAAATAAGGTGTCCATCAGACTGTCAGTCGAAAGATGGTGATAGGATGATCATCATGGAGAGTCGGGCAATCAGAGCATAATACAAATGTAAGTCCAGCTAAGGAGCTTTTTATTCAGTGTATTTTATCAGGTTTTTTAAGCTCTCAAATATCTGACTCAAAATACAGTAGCTGTCATATTCTAGAAAAGAAGTATTTAAAAAAATATGTTTGTAATTACACCAGCTATACAGTTTAATGCTGTTTAGTTTATGTAATTCAATAGACGGGTGGCTCCCCAATGACATTCAGTATTAAAACTCCAGTTTTCAGATGTCAATTATGACATCAACTTTCGAAAGACTTAAACTAACCGCTTCAGTTAAACAGCGCGAACCTAAATAAAATTTTGTAATTTAGAAGAAGATAATTCCAACAAACTAGACCTGATAGTTCAGTAGACAGAGTGGTTCTGAATCGTGTTTTGCTCTCTAATGACACCTACCGTTACCCAGTCTTAAAACTGAAGTTAATCAATCAGAGGCTAAATTTAACCTTTTTAGTCCCATGACAGGAGGGTGGTACTGCTTAGTGTTTCACCCTATACCACCACTAACGATTTTCATTCCATCTAAGAACTCCAGTCTTATGTGGGTTACCAACTAAACAAAACCACTTTAGTCTATCAAAGTAATTTCAACAAGTGAGACCAGAGATCTGTACAACAGAGCAGGATTTGTGGTTTGCGAGGTAACTTCAGGTTTAACCCTGGGTTCTCAGGGTTACCACGGCGGTTCACTTCTTACTGGGGTATATCGCCATTGTAACTTATGCTGCACACCTGACCTGCTCCGAATCAGGTTATGTTCGAGATAACAGATCGACGTGTCTAAAAGCTCCGCCTATTGACCAATCAGATCTCTTGGAAAATGGCATCACCATTCACAGAGTATCCCGTGGGGCTCGGTTCGCGGATCGTGAGAGGGTCTCTGAGGAGGACTAGAGTGTTCAGGGACCAGCAAACCCCTTTGTCTTTCGCTGATGGTTTTTATGAGCGACCCTCATTATTGCAGAGGTCCAGCTCCTCAGCGGGAGTCGACTCCTGTGTAGGAGCCTGGTCCCCTCCTGTCTTCGCTCTCATTTTTTCCTGTCATTGTAATTTTTTCTACTGATCTCATCCTACAGCAGCGAATGACTGAAGCAGTGAAGCCTTGTACATGTTCTACTTATAAGATATGGAACTCAGTTTACTTAACCAATATCAATTTTGTTTAAAAAAAAAAAAAAGTTTCCCCAAACATCTAGATGACAAAGCCTAAGTTTTCAACAGCATTCTCATGTAACAGATTTGGGCTCTTCTGAGGTTAGTTTGGTCTATCCAATGCAGGTCAACTATTCAGCCCTGTGAGTTTGATATGATTGGTTCTGATCGTTGTGAGATAACATACTCTTTGCCTTCTTGGCGGCGTACTCTGCCAGACGCTCCTCCTTCAGCCTGGAGGCCTCTGCGTCTTCCTGAACGACAAAAGTCGGGACAAATGTTAACAGGCTGAATGACATCACTGTGACATCTGTCGTCTATGACCTCACCTCGTCGTCAGAGCCGAACAGGTCGATGTCATCGTCGTCATCATCCTTTGAGGCAGCGGCGGGGGCGGAGCTAGAGGTGGTGTCGGCTACACCTGCAGGACCATACTGACCCAGAGGTTTCTTCACACCTGGAAGACTGACATGAGATGGGGCTTAGATCAGTGCTGTCACACACCTGTGAACCCCCACCCTGATATTACCATCCTCACCTATTCTTCTGGTCCTGATAGGATTTGATGTGGTTGTACCAGCGGAGGGCGTGGTGCAGATCGGCTGAGGGTGGCGACGAGATCGCCTCAAAGACTGCCACATCGGCCTGAGAGGGGACGTACCTAAGGACAGAATATTTAAAATTTATCACTGACTGACACCATCTGAACTGGTCATCTCGAGTTCACAGCTCCGATTGTGTACGAAGTATTCATAAAATAATTAAATTACCCCATCAATATGCACCTAAACATCAGTCTTTACTTAATATAAACTGTTTGCTCACCATCTGGTTGCTAAGCTTTAACGTCCTACTTTTTTTGTCCCATCATCTAGTAACGGGTGATATGTCTAATATAATCAGTGTATTGCTGCTTGTTCTACATGGGATGTAGAAAATGACTATATTGAACACAGAGTACAAATTGTCATGCATTTCTTTTTTTAAGCTGCCAGCACGAGACTCGCTTTGGCATTTCACGTCTCCTGCTCTCCCCCAGAGCATCCAGACAACTCTCTTGGGCTAATGTTTGTGACGTATGTATGCAAGTTTTTCTTTGTGTCTGTGAGAGGGAGAGAGCCAAAGGAGAGAGTGAGAAGCAAAACGCCAAAACGACCGTCATGCTGGCAGCTCTAAGGAGAGAAAAAAAGCAAAGAAAATTTCTTTAACTAAATGTTTGCAATATAGTCATTTACCACACACACCCCCCTGTGATGTGACTTATTGTTCTTCAGAGTGGTTTGTCACAGTGACAGCCTGGACCTTTTTGGTTCACTCACTATGCTATTTTTATTTTACTCTACTTGAAATGACATGTCACAAACAAGGCACAAAAGTGCACTTTAAACTATGCTGAACGCACAAATTGCTGCTTTGAGCTCTATAGAACTAAACAGCATGTAGGGCTACATCAAGCCATTAGTTTCCTTTATACAGCTGTTAAAAGCCTTTATGTGCAGTTGCCTGGTTTAAATAATGCTAAATTTAACTTGGTTGTGATTTCCACCTTTTTGCATGCAAGTTTAAAATTGTTCCAATAGAAACCACTAATGAATAAAAACAAGGAAATTTTAATGCAGACATGTTGCATCAACTCCTAGAATCATCATACTGGTGTGACTGGATGCATCAAAGGGTTAAATAGAGTATTTATGAAGTGCTTTAGGGGAGACTTCAAAATCTGAGGATATATATAGATTATCACAATATCGCCTAAAAAGATCACATTATTTATAGGCCATATCGCCCAGCACTACCAGCAACATAACGTTAATAACAGGGATTAAATCTACTGTTAATAATTTGTTAAATTCAGAATTGAGTTGTGGTGCTACAATGAGCACAGAATGCGCTTTATGTGCAAATTAAAATCTTCAGTAATGTATTTTTAATTTGTTGATTTCTCATGTGGCAATCCTGCTCGTTGTTGCAGCCTGCTGTAAGCAACCTTAAAAATAAATTAAAAATAGACTTCACTTCTGCGCATATCATGCATGTATTCAACCTGTGAAATTTATGTATTAATTATCCATTGATAATGTCTTTATTCATCTTGTGCTGCTGTGAATTTATCCTCTGACGTTTAATAAAGTTCATCTAATGTTGTGTATCAACGGTAATTGATTAAAAACCAAAGTATGTGTATGCACCATTTTACGGACACATTAATGGATTAATAACTTTTTGATTTTGATGTTGTTCAGCTTTTCTGAGTTTAGGTCTCTAAACACAGAGTGTTTCACAATAGTAGTAGTTTCACGGCGGTAAAATAAAGTACTTGCAGTAGAGTATATATAGCAGAGTTTTGGTGCTCTGATTAAAGAAATTAATCAATCCCTCAGTCTGCAGCCTTCATGACACGTAGCATCAATTAGCCTGTTAGCACCATGCGGCACCATGCTAACGGTAGCACGTTTGCGCTTCTTCACCTCCTATTTAAACATTAGACTTAAAACGAACATTAACTTGTCAGTTATAAATGCACACTCTCTCAGACTGAATCGCAGACATTTTCCAGCCTTTGTGTCGGTTTATTTTTACAATTAAACTCCGTTCAGCTAATAGTCTATCAGCTAACTGTTTGCCAAATTAGATCAGCGCGGAGCCAAGATGGCGGCGCCGCCTACACCGGCAGAGAACTCTATCGTAGTTTCTACTGTGTCTACTGCTTTCTATTGTCTCTACTGTCCCTACTGCACTGACCCCTCTATGTAGCTGCGGTCCGACAGGAAGTCATTCAGCACTTTGAGGCCAGAGGCTGATTTCAGGTCACCGAAGCCCATGATGAAGGCGAAAAGGGAAGGAGGTACAAGGAGCAGCTGGAGGACGAAGAAGAAGGACGGAGGAGGCGTGAAGAGCCGACTTTATACCCGGAGACAGACCCCTCCTCGCTGGACACCGCTCCTCCTCCTCCTCCCCGCTGAACCTGGAGGAGGAGGAAGTGCCTTCTTTATCACTTTAATTAATTGAACAATTTTATTAGTTGAAAAACAATAAATACAATAAATAGAAATGCAGAGTGTATTTTTTAAAGCGGGGATGTGGTCGGAACGTTTTAGTTTAAAATTTTTACAGATATAAAAAAGTTTTTAGTTCATAAAGTTTAGATTAGAAACTGAAGAACTGTCTCTGGGAGAGTGATAGGTAATGGTTCAGGTCTGGTTTCAGGTTGTCGAACCAATATAAATAAATGAATAAATACATGAATATAAATAATACTGCCGGGATTTATTTATATCTAGAAAATAATAAATTGCTTCCAGTGCCTGTCATGTTTGTCAGAAAATCAAAACTACTATTTTGAAACAAACCTTGAAACTCAGTAAATAATGTTTTTCCATCTTTGCTACAAAGATCTTTGTGCTTTACTGTTTTGTTGATGATCAGTTCTCTCACATCAGCAAGTACTTTATGGAAGTAGGAATACTACATTACTGGAGTACAGTCTAAACTTCAGGTGTTAGGTTTTTTTTAATAAAGTCATCTTTTCTTCCCATTCAAAAATCCATCATTACTCGTATTTTAATAAAAACAAAAATGTTAACTTCGTATTTATCTGCTTTACCTGGTTCTTTATCCACCTGTGTTCAGGCTGTTTTAATGTGCAGCAGCAGTTTGTGTTTGTCTGCAACTCAGTTTGAGTCTGAACACTGAAACACTGATCTGAGGTCAGTTTCCTCTCGCAATTTCTATTTCATCACGTTGACTTCTTATATAAAATTGGACTTTTAATATAAACATGTGACTTTAAAAAATTGATAGACTAAAATTTTGACTTAGTTTGTAACATTTTTACCTGACTGTGTGTAAACTTTAATACCATTTCACCTTTCAATACTAATATCAATATATTTTAAGGTTACAAATGTTCAAATTGATGCACGTTTCTTTCCGCACCTGTGTTCAGACCTGTGTTTAAATGAGTCGGACCTTCAGTCTGATGCAGGTTCAGTATTTGTATGAAAGTGAAATATGACTTTGTTCAAACAGTGATCACTGATCTACTGTCAGTCTGCAGATAACAGCTGCTGTAAATGTAAATATGGATGTAAATCATCAGTTTGAACAGAGAACAGACTTTCTGTTTGTGATAAAGACGTGATAAACCTGTTGTTGTTTGTCTCCCAGCAGAGTTTAAATGTAAGTGTTTGAGGTTAAAAACAGCCTTCCACCTACCTCTTAAACAGAAATGCAGTCAGACCTGTCACACAGTTACATGACCTGCTCTGATTGGTCGCTGCTCTTCTATTGGCTGACGACGTGAATGAACCTTAACACACCTGAGAGATGTTAGACAGGTGAGTTTCAGTCAGACACAGAGCTAAAATCATTCGAGCTGAATGTTTCATATCCAGCTGTTTAATTCAAACTGACTCCAAGAAGAAGAAGAAACACTTTAGCGAATAAAAAGAAGAAGAAGAAGAAGAAGAAGAAGAGTTAATGGGACAGGCTCGCTCCTGCACCTGTTCTCAGGTAAATCAACAACTACTTTAACTCACCTGACAGACAAATGTCCTCCATGTCTCACCTGTAGAATGCCCCCTGCTCTTTGTTGATGTTTTTCAAAATATTCTTTATTTACAACCTAAGTCAGACAAACATGGTAAAAACTTGGAGAGTCCAAAAAATCCTTACTGTCCATTAAAATGTTTGAAAATAATTCAGACTGATGTAAAAATATAAATACAGTTAATATAGTCTGTGCTTGACAAGTTTGAAATAAGAGTTAACATAATAAAGTCTTTCTCTTTCTAATTTAATCCAAATCTTTACTTTAAATTTTTTGAGTTAAATTTAACATAAAATCCTTTTAACAATCTTTATTACAAACAAAGTATTTATGCTGAATGCAGCACCTTTCTTCACATCGATGAGGGCTCTGTTGTTTTGTTTATTTTTTATTTTTAGTCACAAGTAACATGTCTTTTACACTAAATTTGATTGTTTTAAGGAGGCGAATAAATACAGTTTTTACTAATCTCAGGCTCGTGATCAAAGTTTTAATTCTAAACTGTACTGAAATACTGAAACATGGTTTTATTACAATTCTCCTTCATTACTGTGATTTTCTGTTTTCTGGATGATCTAAAAGGTGTGAAAGAATGAATTACTTTACCTGCATCTGAAACCTGTCTTTATTTCTACTTTTTCAGCTCTAATATTTTAATTCTTTGCTTTTTATTTATTTTTGTTATTCCTGTTTTTTAATATTATTATTATTATTATTATTATTATTGTATTCAATAAATAAAAGAAGCTATTTATATAAGTTTAAACAAAGTAAAAATCACTGGGTTATATATGGACCCATTATGGGTTAACTGTCCAAGGGACTGAGAGATCAAAGGGCCCTGGACTCACCTGCAGTATATCACTGAAAGAAACACAAAACCACCACAAGGAGACCTCAAAACCAGTGCAAAGAGACTCAAAGAAACTACAAATGATGCAGTGTAGTGGTTTTGTGTCTCTCTCAGACTGGGGGTCCTCTGCAGGAGGGTAGGGGCTTTTACTCGTCTGTGCCCAGGGGCCCATTGTCCCATAATTCATCCCTGTCTAGCAGATGTAGCTAACATTAGCAAGTGTCGCTAACATTAGCAGGCGTAGCTAACATTAGATTAATCTGGTCACATTAACCTAAGGTGGTTAATCTGAGCAAATTCTCTGGTTCCACCGGGACTTAATTGCAAGATGTGGATCAGAGACTGAAAAAACTCTGGAAAAACACAAATAACTCCTGACCTACAGGTGTCAGGTGATCCACACACACACACACACACGCACAGATGAGCAGATTAATAAACATAAAGATAGAAATATAAGCGTGTAAAATACTGATAATTAGTTTGGGATGTATTTATTTGTGAAAGTAATTTACATTTAATCAGACTGATTGTATTTGTTTGTGTATATGTGAACACCATAAATGACCCACATAATGTCAAACACTTTTTGTAAATCTAGTTTCTATTTGTAAATAGAACATGATAAGGACTAAATTTACTGTACAAGACTTTAACCTGTTCATTAACACGTCTGTTCAGGTGATCCTGATGGGTCTTGACTCTTCTGGAAAGTCGACTCTGCTGGCCAGACTGCTGACAGGACAGGTGAGACTCTGGACAGGTAGAGAATTTATGCTGGATATGAACTGTTGATGTAAATCAATAAATATCAGTCAGTCCAGGTGGGAATGATTAACTGTGACCCTGTAGGTGATGGAAACATCTCCGACCATTGGATTCAACGTGGGAACTTTGGACCTGGACAAGAAGACGTCTCTGACTGTGTGGGATGTCGGAGGTCAGAAGAGCATGAGACCCAACTGGAGGTAAACACCTCCACCACAAAACAAACAAACAAACAAAAACTGCCCAAACATCTTCGGCTTCTTCCTCATCAGGTACTACCTGGATGACTGCAAGGCTCTGGTCTTTGTGGTGGACAGCAGTGACCAAGGGCGGATGCCAGAGGCCCAGAAGGCGCTGAAGAAGGTCCTGATTGACGAGAAGTTACGAGGAGTTCCTGTGATGGTTCTGGCCAACAAGAAGGATCTGCCCAACTCCATGACCATACGAGAGGTAAGAAATATCCCACATGACCTAACACGACCTGGACCTGGACGTGGTTTAACAACTGATAAAATTTTGAGTTTGAGGAAAGTCTGCCAAGACTAAAGGATTTCTAAACAAACAAGTTCCACATTATCTATATAAAAGAAACTCCATTTCTACTCCAAACAAACCAGTCAAACTTTGTCCAGATAAAGTAGGAAACAATTTAGTTAGGGAGCAAGGCATCCCAATTAGGAATCTTTGCATTTAGGAGGCAAGGAAGGAGGAAGCTTGTGGTTGGTAATCAAGGACAGAAAGCGGCCAAGTTAGGAAACAAGGGAGGGAATATTCTGCAGGGAAGGAGGGAAGAAGATTCCTTGTTATGCAACAGGGACAGTTGAAGGTTCCTATTTAGGGAATAACAAAAAACTAGTGAATTCAAACATTTACACCTGAACAGCCACTTGGCGGCACTGTTTCCTCCTCTGATTTATTCTGAATCATCATCGCCTTTCTCATCCGTCTCTCTACCCCCCCCCCAAGATCTCCAACCAGCTGGATCTCCCTAATTATACCGACCGGTTGTGGGAGATTCAGGCTTGCAGCGCTCTGAAGGGACTTGGTCTCCAACAAGCCTTCATGTCTGTCAACAAACTCATCAAGAAGACCTGAGAGGAGGAGGAGGAGGAAATATGTGAAGGAGAGGACTATTAAAACATTAACATTTTCAACATTAGTTATTTATACTGAATTAAACTTTACTGACAAAGCAAAATTACTGATTTTAATGAAAAACATAAACATGTTTTGGTGTCAATAAAGATTTTTATTATTTATTTATCTTTATTACTTTAGTTCAGATCAAATAAACTCAACTACAGGTGTGAAAACACCCTCAGATTAAAATGAAAATCAAAATTAAACCAAAATTTGAGGATAAAACTGTTTAAAAAACTCCTTCAGTAGTTTTATTTTAAACTAACAATTCATGAATTAACCACTAAAGAGAACCAATAAAGTAAAGTAGTATTATTAAGTTTAAAAAAATTGAAGAAAAATCCAATTAAAGAGGTTACCCACATTCTGTAAATATATCTCCTCTTTCAATCTTATATCTATTTTCCAAATCACACATCACTTTGAGTTATTTGGTTTCTGTTCAAAAATCTATGCAGCAGATGAATCAAACTCGATGCTAAATCCCTTTAAATTTTTATCACTGAGCAGAAACTGAGGTTTTCCTACAAGTTAATGGGTTAAAACGTGAAATGAGCCTTTAATGGTTCATGTGAACACTATCAGGCACCATATGATCCTCCAGTACCACAAGTACGAGCAGACAAACGCTTTTATAAATGTAGAAAAACTAAAACAGTCCAAAAATGTTGTCTCTACATCTTCTTCTTGTTTATGTTGTTTATGTCATCGTCTGTTCTGAGCGTATGCAGACTCCTAAGAGAGAACCAGGACTGGACCAGCAGCAGGGCTGGGACCAGGACCCAGACTCCATTAAAGAAGACCAGGTAGACCCACAGGTAGAGCCAGCTGGATGTGTTCAGGTTAGGACTGCCAATCAGCCAATCAGGACAGAAGGTCATCCAGCAGCCGTACAGCTCGCACACGCTCAGAGCGATCTGAAGGAAATGTCTGTAAAATGTAAATAAATACAGTATACACCGGTCTGGTATATGTATATAAACAGACGCATGAAAAAGTCTCAGCACCTCTGGTCAAAATTTCTGTTTCTGTGAATAGTTAAGTGAGTAGGAGATGAACTGATTTCCAAAAGGCATGAAATTAAAGAGGAAACATTTCTTTAATATTTTAAGCAAGATTAGTTTTTTTATTTCTTTCTTTTACATTTTCAAAATAATAAAAAAGGAAGAGGGCCCGAAACAAAAGTTTGGGCTCCCAGCATGGTCAGTACTTAGTTACACCTCCTTTGACAAGTATCACAGCTTGTAAACGCTTTTTGTAGCAGATAAGAGTCTCAGTTCTTATTTGGCGGATTTTTGTCCATTCTTCCTGCAAAAGGCTTCTAGGTCTGTGAGATTCTTGTTCAGTCTTGGATCCACTGCTCTTTTGAGGTCTGTCCACAGATTTTCGATGATGTTTAGGTTGGGGGACTGTGACGGCCATTGCAAAACCTTCAGCTTGTCCCTCCTGACGTAGTCCATTGTGGATTTTGAGGTGTGTTTAGGATCATTATCCTGTTGTAAGAGCTATCCTTTTTTCAACTTTAACATTTACAGACAATGTGATGTTGGCTCCCAGAATTTACTGGTATTTAATTGAATCCATTCTTCCCTCTACCAGTGAAATGTTCCCTGTACCACTGGCTGCAACACAAGCCCAAAGCATGATGATCCACCCCCGTGCTGAACAGGTGGAGAGGTGGTGTTCTGATGAAACTCTGCTCCTTTTTCCTCCCAAAATGCATCAGGCTTGTTGAGATGTTCCTTTGCAAACCTCTGATGCTGCATTTCGTGGTGAGGACGCAGGAAAGGTTTTTGTTCTGATGACTCTTCAATGAGGGTCATATTAGTGCAGGTGTCGCTGCCCAGTAGAACAGCGCACCACCGCCCCAGAGTCTGGTGAATCTTCCCCAAGGGCTTTTGCAGTCAGACGGGGGTTTTGATTTTCCTTTCTAGCGATCCTACGAGCAGTTCTCTCTGAAAGTTTTCTTGGTCTTCCAGACCTCAACTTGACCTCTATCGTTCCTGTTAACTGCCATTTCTTAATTACATTAGGAACTGAGGAAGCAGCTTCCTGAAAACACTTTGCTATCTTCTCCTGCTTTGTGGCCATCAGTTATTTTAATTTTCAGAGTTAGGCAGCTGCTTAGAGGAGTCCATGGCTGCTGATTGTTGGGACAAGGTTTGAGGAGCCAGAGTATTTATAAAGTATTTATGTAATTTGCATCCCTTGGCCTTTCCTAACGAGCATGAAAACAAGCTAACGGGCTAATTAAAGTCTGAGACCTTGATAAAAGTTCTGAGAGCTCAAATCTCGTGGGGGGCCCTGACTTTTGTATTGTGCTTCTTTTTTTTTTTTCACTCTAACCTTGTACAAAACAAAAATAATTCACTAATCTTGCTTAAAATGTTGAAAAGAATGTTTCATCTTTAGTTTTATGGCTTTTGGAAATCAGTTCATCTTCTACTCACTTAAATTATTCATTGTAACAGAAAGTTTGACCGGAGGTGCCCAAACCTTTTCATGCCACTGTTTATATACATATATATATACATACATACACAGGCACATATCCACACACACACACACACACACACACACACACACACACACATAATGTCAATATACTGTACATAAATATACATACACCTATACTGTACTATATAAAAAAAACATACATCAATATATTTATACCAACACAAGACAAAGTTAAGACAAAAAACCTAAATCAGATCAGTATTTGCTGTGACCCCCCTTTGCCTTTAAACCAGCACCAGTTCTCCTTGGTGCACCTGTTCAGTTTTTCAGGCACTTGGCAGGTAGGTTGTTCCAGCCTCTTGGAGAACCTGCCATAGTTCTCCTGTGGATTTAGTCTGTCTCAATGTCTTCTGTCTCTTCATGTGATCCCAGACTGACTCCATGATGCTACGAGAGGAGACAGTCCAGTTTTTAGTACTTGTTGTAGTATTACCTGTAGTATTTGTCCTTCAGTATTGCATGTATGAGTAGCAGAGCGAGCAGAGAGTCAAGGACGACGGTCAGAATTTCTATAGAGACGATTGTTGGATCAGAAACCAACCACCGACTGTCGGCTTTACCATACTCCCTCCCTACAGAGACAGACAGATGAAGGAGACAGGTGGACAGAGAGACAGACAGACCAGGAGAGATTGAGAGAGAGAGTTGGAGAGAGAAACAGGTGGAGAGAGAGGAGGAACATTGCAACATTTCCCCCTGAATGTACTGCAGTAAAAACATAAAGTAACAGAATCTGAAGCTGAAAGTCAAACTCACAGAGTTCAGCCAGTGGACCTTCAGACGTCTCCACCATCCCAACCAGAGACATGTAAACAAATGGACCCTCCTGAAACCAAACAACAAACAAACAATAAATAAACAGCCAGAGACATGTTAACAAACAGGACTTTCCTAAAACATAGAGACACAATAAATCTGAACAGTGAAACAAACAAACAAATAATAAAGAATAAATAACGAAACAGGAATCAAATCACAACTGAGGGAAGTTATTAGAAACATATCAATCTTTTCCTGATTGGCTGTACCAGCGTGAGGTGGACAATGACATCATAGAAGAGCCACAGCAGGATCCACTTGTCTGTCAGAGAGCTCTGCCCACCATACCTGTGTGTTAGCAGGACGGCGGCTAACACCTGGATGCTACATGCTAACAGAGACAACACTGAGACCAGAGAGAGGCCAGGGGGTGCTACTGAGTCCATCTGCGAGCAGAGAGGAAGAGCAAGGAGGAGGAGGAGAAGGAGGATACTGTACTATGGCGGCAGCAGTACTACACTACATAGGTAGTACTGTGGACACATGCGGTAGTACTCTGCTCGGACGGTACAGGACTGAACTGTGCAAATGTGGAGCGTCGTCTCAGGCTCCACCCCATGACTCTCTCTATTGGTCTGTTGGTTCAAAGCCCCGTCCCCTGACCTTTCCCATTGGCTGTTGGAGAACACCCCACTCCCTGGCTCAAAGGTCAACAGAAGAGTCTTAGTGGGAACCGCAGAGTAGTGTTTGAGTAGAATCACATTCATGTTTACAGTCATCTTTATTCGTTGAGCACTTTTTAAGAACAGGTGACAAGCAGCTTCAGATTAAAACCATTAAAAAAAATAGAGGAACTAAACACATTCTAAATATTCAAAGCTAAATTTCAGTAACACATTAAATCTGTTTTCTGAAGCAGTTGCTCATTTTAACCACAGAAAAAGAAGAGACATAAACAAACCCTGGAGTTCCTTTAGAAAACCTTCCCACTTCAGACTATAACACGTAGATGACAACAACATCGATGACAATACTAATAACAAAAACAACAATAAAAACAACACCAACAACAAATATGCGAAGTAAGAAATACACTTCATATAAGCAGAGAACTTAACTAAATGAGTAAATGAATAGTTTTTTTTCTTGATTCAGGTCATTTAAAATGCTGCGTACACGTAGGCAGAAATTCATTCGATTTAATGGACCAATAATCCAATATGTGTAATAACAGTTAGAAAAAAGCCGATCCTCATGATGAGTACTTTTACTTTGATTTTTTTTTTTTGTAGATTTTGTTCATAAAACTTTTGTGCTTTTGCTTCAGTAAAGCTTTTAGGCTTTTACTCGTAATGGAGCATTTTACAATGTGGTATTACTGCTTTTACTATACTTACTAATAGTAACGGTAACTCTTGACAAGAAATGACTTTTCCAGTTCAATTCACGGCTGCAACTCAGTTATTTTCAGTATTCTAATTTACAGATGATTTAGTCCATAGAGCATCATAAAACTGAGAAAAACATCTGTCTCAGTTTCTCAGTCCAGTGTGACGCCCAGAGATATTCAGTTTACTGTGAAGTAAAACAGAGTAAAAACAGAACATTTGACAGCAAAATGAGACACAAGAAACAAAAACATGGTTACATTGGTTTTATTTTCTATATGCAGCATTCAGGTGAATTTTACACACCTGTTGATGTGTTTGATTAACAGTCTGACAGGTAACACAAGTGAAACAGGATATGTTCTTTGGCAGCACATTTTATTTTGGACAGCAAAAAGAATCAGAGACATTAAACCTGAACACGACAAACTGAAAAAAACAGTTTGAAGTTTCAATTTAATTCAAGTTCATATTAAACACATCAGAACTGACTTTCTATATATAATCTGTGTGTTTCTGACTAAGGATTTTTCCAGTTGACTCTGTCACAGATCAATCTGTCTGACCGGGTCTGCTGATCGATTTAATTGTCAATGTTAGTTATTAATACTTCTGTGTTGGTAATAAGTAACTAAATAAACGACAGGTTGGTTATTGATCAGTATAGAAATCAGCAAAAGCAATAATATAACATTTTCTCACAGACTGTAAGAGATTAAACTGATTGATCAATTGATTGATTGATGAATGAAAATCAATTTCTAGAATTTCTATGAGCTAGTTTCATTTAATGATCAGAGAAAATGTTTCAGACAGCAGACAGAAGATCACAGAAAATTAGGAGAACATATTTTCTATACTGTATGCAGTAAAAACTATTTGACCTAACACAGTAACACAGCAAACCAGACAGGAACCTTAGGAGAATGTTAGGGGAACTTTACGGGGAACGTCAGTGGAATGTTAAGGAATCTTAGGGGTACCTTTAGGGAATGCTAAAAAAAACTGTGTGGGACCTAAAAGGGACTTTAGGAGAACCTGAGTGAAATGTCAGGTGTAACATGGGTGAAGCTTAGACAATGTTTGGGGAACTTTAGAAGAATGCTGGAAGGTTCTTAGTGGAACCTCAGATGAACTCAAGGGAAACTTGTAGCAGCCTGGAGTTTTGGGGGCCCTAGGGGGAACTTTAGGTGATTGTTAGGGGAACTTTATTGGAACTTAAGGTGGACCTTCAGGAAACTGTAAGTGAACCTTTGGGGAATCTTACTATAGAGACACGTTAGGGGAACCTTGTTGCAACCAGAGAGGAATGTTAGAGGAAACTTTGAGGAACTTTTCGGGGTTAAGTGAACCAAAGAAGAATTTGAGTCGGTACACCTCGGGAGAACATTGGGGAAATCCAAGGGGAATCTTGATGGCAGGGATCTGTTTAGCACCATGTTTACCTCAATGATCCCCGAGTTCTGTGTTTGTTAGAACATCAGGATGATGTTGACAGCTGTTTCAGTTGGGGTCCACTCATTCAAATGTCTTAATACTTTTATTGATCAGCTGGTTATTAGTTACACATTTATATTAGTCAGCTGCTGTTTTAGAAAACATGAATAAACATATAAAGGAAATTGAAAGGAAAATTTAACATGAAAATAATCACTTTCTTGTGAAAACCATGTATCTCCAAGTTAAAAGCGTTTTTTTATTCTAGGTTTTCAGATCAGTAGAAGAATTAAACAATAAAATTCTCCAAAGTCATAAAAAAACTTTAACCTAAACAATCTGCTCTAACAGAACTGGATATAGGCTGTTTATGACTTTAGTTCCTGAAAAGTTAAAATGTTGGACATAGTAGTTTTCAGGTTTACCTGTGAAGACGTCAGCACAGATGATCAGATATCTGAACTCTGGGTGTGTGTGCAGTTTTGTAATAAAAGAAAAATATTTATCGACCACAAAACAAATCTGAATTCTAAACTTTAAAGGAACAGTTCCATATTTAGGTAAGTCCTCTTCTTGTTTTTCCCTTCTTAAGAGTTAGTCCTCCTGTTTCCAGTCTTTATGCTAAGCTACGCTAGCTGTTTCTCCTTGTTTCCAGTCTTTATGCTAAGCTAATCAGCTGCTGGCTGTAGCTTCATATCAATCTGAACATCTAACTCTCAGAAAGACAAGAAGATGATTCACCAGAATACAGAACCTGTGTTTAGATCTTGACTGATCACAGCTCAGATTAGTTGTTAATTAACTTTAGTTTATCGGAATATTAATGAGTGTTTAGGACTCCTCCTCCTTCTCCTCCCCTGCTCCTCTCTCCTCTCCTTTCTCCTCCTGAGGCAGGGTGGAGGACAGAGCATACTCCTGATTGACTCCCTCTGAAACCACTGACAGATCCGCCTCCACTACAACTGACACCTCCTTTTCTTCCTTCACCTCCTCCTTCATCTCCTCTATCACCTCCTCTTTCACATCCTCCCGTTCCTCCTCCTGATTTGCTGGGGCCAGCTGGGCATGGACCTCGGTGAAGGGGGCCTCGTGGTCGGTGCTGCCCACTGGGGAGACCTGGATGTCGGCCTCGGTGGTGACGGAATCCCTGGTCTGAATGGAGGCCTCAGCGGGCTGAGAGTCGGAGCTGCTGCGTGGCTGAAAAAAAAAGCCAGAGGAGTCAGAGGTCACAAGAAGGTTACAGAACCTTGGAGGATCTTTGGCAGCCAAGGAGGAATTTTGGAGAAGCTTAGGGGGACCTTGGGGGAACACTGTTTAAATTTAAAAGAAACTTTAAGGATTCATGGGGATCTGTAGAGGAACCTTAGAGGAACTTCACAGGAAACTAGCAGCAAGCAAATGTGAGGGGAACATTGGGGAAACCTTAGGGGAAAAGTGTGGGGAAACCTTAGGTGACCTAAATTGGAGTGTTAAGGGAACCTTGGTACACCCTCACAGGAACTTAAATGACAATGTTAATGGAAACTTACAGGTACGTATGGGGAAAAATGGGAGAATCTTTGTGGAATATTACAAAAACTTGGAGATAACTTAGGGGAATGTTACGGAAACTTTAGCGGAACTTTTGGCAAACATCGGTAAAAAATGTAGATAACTTAAGAGAAGCCTTAAGGGAATCTAGTGGCAAAACTACCGGAATGTTAGAGGAAACATTGGGGACACTTTGGAGAACCTTTAGAAAATGGTAGGCAAACATTAGAGGAACATAGAACACTTGATAATGTTCAGATTCATGGAGTATAACTAATAACATATATCCCAGTACCTTCCGGATGCTGAAGGTCAGAGGTGAAACCTTCAGGCTGGAGGTTTTTTGTTTGATCTTCTCTCGTTGTTCCACAGATACAATTTTTGTTCCAATCTTGGTCATCTTCTTCTCGATGTTCTGCTTGGAGAAAGCCTTCTTCAGACTGTCAACCTGCAGAGAGAGTGAAACAGTTACACATATCTGTCTGTCTGACTGAACACCTGTCTGTCTGAATACCTGTCTATTTGTGGACCTGACCTTCTTCAGACTGGATCGTTTCAGTTTCTCCGCCCTGGACTTCTCCATGTTCTCCAGATCCTGAGGCCATGCCTCCTCTTCCTCTAGCTCTGCCTCCAGACCGACATCCTCGTCAGACGATAGGTCAATGGTGTGGAGCCCGCCCTCTTGGGACCGGTTGCCATCAACGACACCCGGCGCCAACTCTTCACCTTCTTCCAAAATCTCATCACGAGGGAATGGTGGAGGATCTTTCACAAAAACACTGGAGGGGATCTCATTCTCCTCCTGAGGGAGAAGAAAGGAGAACATTGGGATAATCTTACATTAGAGTAACTGTAGAGGATTTTTATGGGAACCTTAATGTAACCTGAGGGCAACCTTAAAGGAGGGAAAATGTCATACGGAACTTTGTGGATTCTCAAGGGAACCTCAGAGGAACTAAAGGGAAAACTTATTGGAACCTTGAGGGAATCTTAGATAAGCTTTAGTGGATCCTGTGGAGGAATTACACTGGGATCTAGAGAGAATCTTAAGAAGAACTTTGAGGAAGTCTTAGGGGAAACTTTGGGGAATATTGGGGGAGCATTGGGAGAATGCTGGAGGAACCTTTGTAGAACCTAGAAGATATTTATGGGAACCTTAGAGGAGCCTCAGAGGAACTTAGTGGGAATGTGAGGGGAGCCAGGGGAAAGAGTTAGGCAGACGTTAGTGAACTTTGGTGGAACCTTGGAGGAACTATATGGGGACCTTAGGGGAATGCTGGGGAAACATTAGGAGAACACAAGGGCAGCCACAGGAAAATGTTAGAGGAAGCTTAGTGGAACCTCAGTGAATTCTTGGAGAAACCTTTGGGGAATTCCAGGGCAACCTGGGGGAACATAAGCAAAACCAAAGGAGAACTTTATGGGAACCTAAAAATATGTGAACAGCCTGGCCTTGTGCATGGGGACACTGTCATGTTGAAACAACAAAAGAACAAATAGAAACTGTAGACAAGAAGTTGCAAGAAGTCTTTTTTCTAAAATATCATCGTACACTGCAACATTAAGATTTACTAAAGAGACCAAACAAGGAAAACAGATGCAGAACTAAATGGAAAAAAAAAAATTCCAGAACCAGAACAAAGTACACTGAAGTATGTTACAATGCCGCCCAGATACTTTTGTCCATTTGGTAGTATATAGAATATAATGTCTATGTCCGTAAACTGAGTCCAGTCTGATAAAAAGCTTCAGTCAGAAGAATCAAAAACTTTAACAAAACAGAAACAACAAAACAAACAGGGAGATGAAGAGCAGGAGGCCTGAGCTGACGGCTCTCCACAGAGAAAACAGGAGAGAGGGAGTTAAAAAGCCGAGCTTTCAGAGAACCACACCCACTCTAACACGCTAACACACACATATAATACACACTCTAACACACAAACTCAGGCACTAGGGACTGCTGGGTACGGGAATGTTTAGTGTTGGTGAGACAAAACAGAAATACATTCTTCAGATACTACAACACACACATAATACACACATGTACACACTGATAATGCAGTACTGACAGGCTGGTGAGAACACTTTGTACAGCAGTTACTACAGTTTCACTCCAAAGTTACTGTGAGAAATATCATACTGTATGTTCATTAGAGTTACACTAAAGTTACTACACTATCAGACAGAGGTAACGCATTTATGAAACAGTCACACTAAAGTGATGTGTTATCTTGTATTACCTGTAGTGAACTGTAATTACCTGTCATTACATTATTTGCCTGTAGTGACTTTACCTAACCCTAAGCCCTAATAATTAGTAGTGACCTATAATGACCTGTAGTTACCTGTAGTTAGCGGCAGTGAAGTGTACTCACCTGTAGTGATAGGTAGTTAACTGCAGTTAACAGTTTACCTGTCAGCCTATCAGCTTTAAATTCTGCTTTTGGCTCTCGGTGACACATAAACATAGACTGTTGTGAACTGCTGAGTTAACTTTAATAATGAAATAAAAGTTCTTAAAAAGTGAGAGACCTCAGACCGACCAGGTATTAACCAGTCACATCAGTCAATCACAGGTGTGTGTATGTATGCTACTGCTTGTTTTGCTATCTTTGTGAGGATTTTACTTTAAAACCACTGTAGTGAGGATATCTCTGCATTGGGAGGACATTTTGTTTGGTCTTCACTTCAAAGAACTGCTTGACGAGTCAGACTTGGTTTTAAGGTTCAGGGTAGAATCAGGTTTAGGTTCACCATCAGAAACAGAAAATATAAACTCTGTGATCACTCATTCTCTTATATTAGTCTCTTCTGACTGTTACCATGACAACCAGACCACATGATGACAGTCCCATCTGATCTCTCTCTCCGAGTGTTTTTCGTGGAGTTTTTCCAGTCTATTTCCTGCAGCAGCTGTTAACCAAATAAGGCCACAGACTGAAAATCACCATCAAATAGAGAGAGAGCCGGAGAAAAAAATGTCTCTACAAAACATTCCTGATGGAGCTGAGAAGTTCAATTTAGATTAACTTTAAAATAGTGTGATTGTCTTGAATCAGATCAGACTACAGTATATTATATTATATTAGATCAGATTACAAGGGTCATGGTCGAGGTAAAACTGGGTTCTTCCTCTGTTGTGTTCACATTGACTTTACTTCATCACAGTTTTGGGTCCAAAATGTGACATCAGATCTGTGCATGTCTGAGAGTATTGAGGCGACGCGCTAAAAAAGGAGACTGTGCTGATCCACATTTCACAGTCAGCCTCTACCTGACCCCTGACCCCTGACCTCTGACCTCCTCTCCGCGTATATCAGTCACACTGACCTGGAAGATGAGGACTTTGAAGTTGTTTCTGCTGATCAGGTGGGCGTGGTTTGCCTCCAGCTTCTTCACCTGGACGCCCTGACGCTCCATTTTATCACGAACCTGCAAAAACATAAGAGGGTGAAGACTGGATTTAAATCTACAGACAGGTAGATCGTCAGATGACAGGTGCGATCTATTTACCTCCTTCATGGTGACGGAGAGTTTGCGGCTCTTATCCAGCAGTTTACTGACGGTGTTTGAGGTGTGACTGTGACTCTTGGACAGTTTGGTCATATCAGCCTGGATCCCTCTGACCACACCCTCCATCTCCACCTGGTGCACCTGATACACAATCATTCAATAATCAGTCAATAACCAGAGATCAGCCTGGATCCTGACAATGAAACACTCAACATTATGATGAGGGAAGTTTGAACTGACAAACTTTCTTTAACATTTTTCTTTGACGTTCAACACTGAGATGTTTTCTGCTGCACTTCAACCATGTCAAAGGTCAAACAAATGATATACATATAGATTATAGATTTCCTGCTGCTTGGTGTTGGTTGGTGATGTGACGTCTAAACCTTTGCTCCTATCGCTTGAACTGTATCTGGTGCAACTCAGAGTATTTAAACTGTGAGACCAAACCATAATTAAACTACATACAACACTCTGATGGTCTGTTTAACAGTGTGACAGGATCCAGTTTGACAGAAGACACAACCTGTTCTAACATGTTATTAAAGGTCCAATAACAGTAAAATACTACCTGATCTGTAAACTACAAACAGCTTTTAGTTTAAACCTTCAGCACTACAGAAACAGGAGGTACTCCAGTTTGTCTGGAGTCAGATTTTTGGTTTTCAGCCAAACTTTTATTTAAAAATGCAGCAAAAGGTCAAAGTGAAGAAATTATGTTTGTGATTCTGGAAACTTTTAAATCAGAGCCTGACTGAAGCTGATGCAGATGTAAATGTTTGAGAGTTTACAATATATAATATATCAGCAGATATTCTTTATTAAACTTATTAATTTCATTATTTTTTGTACATTTCACCTTTAATGATAGTTGCCAGCAATCAAAATAAACAAGTCAGAGAGGGAAAGAAATGAGGATTGACACTGAGGAAAGATAAACCAGCTGGAATCAAACCAGTGTCCTTTCTCATTTTTGCCCACAAGGACTTGGCAATTATTTACAGACTCAAAGAAACTAATACGTTATTATAACAGACGACATTTTAATTGGAGCTAGTGACAGTGTTGTGAAAGTTTTGGAAAAAAGAAATGTTAATTTTTTTCCCAAACTTTGGCTCAGATCTGTAGTGTTTGATACTTTTTACAGTGTAAAAATCAAAAATCTCTGGTGAATAAACAGTTCACTACATTTGACTTAATGTACTGTTTCCAGATGTATGTAGTAACATCTCTTTTTACTTAGCTAACATATACATATATATATATATATATATATGTGTACATGAATACGGATTAACTGTAAGATGAGATACAGCCAGCCAATAATAAGCTAACATATCTCTGTCAATAAAGCAGTGCTAAAGCTAAAGCAGGAAAACAATATTACAAACATGTCAGGAATCCACTCTCACAGCAGAGTAAAACATCTGGCAAACAGCTTATTTGGCCCGCAGCTAAGATCATGTGAGGTTTGAATGAGGGACAAAATTAGATTCAACTTTCATAGGAGAAAGACAGAAAAACAGGCAGACTAGAGTCAAACACAAGATAAAGAGAAAATGGAAAAGATAAAAACTTAGTGGCGCCAACTGTTAAGGTTAAACTTAATCAATATATTTTTTAAGAGGAGTTTTTAAGATGTTCCTGAGTTTCCTGAAAACATGTCTGTAATAAACATGTCGGTACTGGGCTCCCACACTCAGACTTGGTCTCCAGGTGTGGCATGGCCCTCTCTCACCTCCATCTTGTGCTGGTTTTCCTGCACCGCGTCCAGCATGTTAACCAGTTTGTCCAGCAGTGTGAGGACCGTGATGGCATTGACGGGACCCTGGCTCATCTTCTCTGGGTCAAACCCTGCCAGGGGGGACGAGGGGGAGGCCTGGTCCTCCTCCTGCTGGTTCTGTTGGTCCTGCTGTTCCTGTAGGTCCTGGTTCTGGGGGGGGACCAGCAGGTCCTGGCTCTGATGGGGCTCAGTGGTAACCATTATGCCTCTGTCAAACCAAAAACTCCAAAACCTTTGAAAACTTTCCCTGCTGCAGAACAAAACTGTAGATTCTACCTTGCCCGTCCACTCTCCCTCTCTCCCTCTCTCCCTCTCTTTCTCTCTCTCTCTCTCACTCTCTATGTGTGTGTGTGTGAGTGTGTGTGTGTGTGTGTGTGCTGCACTCTGATTGGTTGGCTCAGAGGAAAACTTTCCGTCTAACTTCCCGACTGTGGAAACATCCACACCTTTAACTCCTTCACTGCCAAAAATACAACACTGAGCCTCTATGAGTGTGTGATTGAACAGTCTCATAGAGGCTCTTCACCAACACAGAAGTGTCAAAATAAAACACAACTTAAAAAGACACTGAACTCAGATAATCAATCAAACTGATCATAATGAGCAAACACACTGTTAAGAAGATTTGTAAAACACAAAACTCCCAGAAAATTTAATTGATAATAAAATAAATAAACATTGTTCAGGTAAAAATATGAAAACCCATGAACCAAATAAACAAATAAAAAACAGTAATAACAATTAAAATCTAAAGTGATAAATTATATTACACATCCGTATACTTATATACATTTATAAAATTATTATATTTTAAATTTAATGAATTTAATGAAACAAAAACAATATTATGGTAATATAATTAAATAAAATAGGATATTAGAAAATAAATAAAAATGAAAATAAAAACAATGAAAGTAACATAAAAATAAAACAAAATAAACATGTAAATATACATACATTAAAAATTAAAAATATGGAAATAAATAATAACATGTATTTTAAAAGTCAAAATGCAAATTAAGTTACATATTTAGGCATAAAATACATATTTATTAATAAATTTGACAAAATTAAAAGTAAAATAAATAAATACAATGTATGGAAATAAAGAAATACAATACAAAATACTGAAATAAAATAAATAAAACATTGATTAAATAAAATATGAATCTATTTTAAAATAGAGTTTATGATAAATAAAATAGAAAATACTAAAATAAAAATAAATTATGAAAAACAATATGATCTCGCCTAAATTATAACAAGTTAATTAAACAAAACACAAAATAAAAGTAAAAATTATATGAATAAGATCAGAGCAATTGAACAGTTAGAGAGCTGAAAGGGTTAACTCTCTCTTTCGCTCCCTTTCTGCAGTTTTTAGTGTCTCTCTACCACACCCAGGAGAGAGGGGTCTGTTACCATGTCGACAGGGCTGAAGGGACTGTGTGTTTGCAGAGAGAGAGAGAGAGAGAGAGAGATACTGTTTGTGTTAGTGTCTCTCTAACTCTCTCATGTTTTTAAGGTGAAGTCATCTGGAAGGAAACCTCTCTCTCTCTCCCTTCCTCTCTTTGTGTGTTAATGTCTCTCGCCATCTGTTCATGGAAAACTGGTTTGTTTTGTGACATGGAAAGACCATACTACACCGAACAATACAACATCTATAACCAGGGTTCACTGACAAAACAATGAATTTAGAGTTACTCTGTAGCCCTAATGATCACAGAGTTAAGAACACATTGAAAGAAAAAAGAATGAAAATACTTCACTGGTAAACAGTAGGTCTTTTAATGGAGTTTGATGGAAAGTTTATCCGTTTCTTAGGGAAAAAATGACAAGTGTTTGGTGGATCCAGAACTTTTTAAATGTTTTTAAACACTGATAAATTGAAAGTAGTAGGAACCTCGAGGGAATGCTAGGGGAGCATAGGAAAATATCATGGGAACAGTGTTGAACCTCAGGGGAAGGTAAAGGGAACTCGGGGGAATCCTAGAATGACCCCAGGGTGACCGTGGTGTTACAGCTGAGTAATGTCAGAGGGAACCTTCATCAAACTATTGGAGATGTTAAGGGGAAAGTTAGAGGAGCTTAAGGTGAACCTAAGCGTTACTCCTCAGGGGAACCTGAGATGAGCTTTAGGGGAACATCGGGGTTATCATGGAGAAATGCTAGGGGAACCTTACTGGAACTTTTAGAACAACTTCCCTATAGGTTTTTTATACTGACATTACAGCAGAGTTAGATCATAGAGAACACGTTCGGTGGGAGTCTATAGGTCAGAGGTGGAAACAGGAAGAGATACTCACATCATGGAATTCATACAAACACAATACAGTCACTACTCTCTAATGTACTGTAGGGGGGGAGGACATCCTCTAACTGGGGTGTTATTTGGGAACGTCAGGAATTCCCTCCCATAGTCTGTGAGAACATGGAGACAACTCCCACCAATATAAACTCTGAATACATTTTACACTGAAGACACATTTGGGGTTTTGTTCCGGCAGGAATTTAAAATATATCGAGTAACATCTTTACGTTGTTTGTATTTTTTCTTTATCAAGGTAATAAATGAATTTCAACGCTCAAGTTAAACAGTTAGTTCGCTTTAGTCCAAACTGTGTAAAAGTGTTTTGACTCAACACACAGCTTTAACTCTTCAATGTCAAACTTTTCTACATTCATCAGGTCTTTACAGCCCTGTTACTAAAGTAACACGCATAATAATGATAATAATATTTTTACTAATCACTAGTAACATTCAAAATGTATCTGTCTGCTGTATTTGATGTTCGTACACATGCTGCTGTAACTGATCAGTCACATATCAAACACTAATCAATCAGCACAATGATCACTAATCACAGTCTAACTGTTAGTGTGAAGTTTGTGTCCCCCTTTATTAATATTGTCATACTGATGTGCCACTTCTGCTTTAAATCTTCATTTAGTACAAAATAATAATCCATGTCTTCATTCAAGTCTGTCCAGGTGAGACGTCAGGTGAACTGGATTTATAAAAATGCGAATCACAATAGAAATTCTCAGCAGCTTTTCCCTCGGTTGTTAAGGTGGAGACGGAGACACGACGCTTTCTGATCAATGATCATTTCTTTGGTTTGATCTGCACTGATATGAAATAATGCTCTGCTCCATTTGTGTTTTGGTTTTTAAAGTTACTTATCTATCAATCTGATTTTGTATTTCTGATACATTCATATGCACTAGTTCAATCCAAGTAGAGCTGCAGCAGTTATTCAACTATTTTTTTTGCTGTGTCATGACGTTTTATAAATTAAATTATTAATTGATTAATTAAAAAATAGTCAGTTCATTAACTGACATGAAATTAATCCAAGATTTTGTGTAGATTTTTTGTTGTTGTTTATTTTTTGGTCAAACTGCTATTATTATCTGTTTACTTAATTTACTTGTCTGCTTTTATTTTATGACCTTAAAAGAATTTATTTTCGTCTTTATTGTGTTTTAAAACATCAATCTAACGCATTTATTCGTCCTGTGAAGTGTGTGTTGGACAGTCACAAGGACAGCAAATTAGGGAGCTCAGGTTAAATTTCTGTGGGTTCCAGCGCATGTAGGGGTGAGGGGGAATGAGAGGGTGGATGAGATGCCCGAGCACTTTAAAGAAAGGAAAGATAGAAAAGCAAATTTTAATCAGTAAAGCAGAAGTTAAATGTGTAATCTAGGAAATAAAAAACAACCAATTGCTGCAAGAACGGTGGCACAGAGTGGGAAAAGGGAGACATCTACATCAAATTCAAGACTGTCAAAGTTACAAGGGTAGGTAGTGGACACAGCAGAGAGGAAACCGTGTTGACAGGAATAAGGTTGGGGCACTGTGCACTAAACGAAACAGTTAAAATGGTAGGGAGACACCAAACAGGCCCGTGTGAGGGGTGTCAGGAATAGGAGTCAGTGGAGCAGGTAGTTCTGGGTTGTATGGGACACAGAGATGATGAAGAATAGTCTGAGGGGTGCAGAAATGAGCATTTACAGGATGCTGAGCGCAAGTGAGAGAGCCAGGGTCCGGGTACTGCTAGCTTTTCTAAGGGATACAGGGTATTTTTATAGGATATGATGTATAAACAGGAACAGAGTGGGCGACGTGGATAAGGCCTTTATAGTAGGACCAGGTTGTAAAGCTTGGAGGCCAGAGTGTAGTTTATTGCGTGTACGTGTGTGTGCTTTTACTTTTTTTTTGAAAGGATTTCAAAGGGATTGTAAATTCACTGCCTGATCCACACTGCGGAACAGAAGGTGGCGGTAATGCACCAACAAGCTGGATGACAACCGCCGTAAAACAACAACAGTAATAGTAATAATAACAGGAAGAAGAAGACTGTAGACGAATAGCCCGTGGCTGTTGATCAGCTGACTGTTGAAGCTACAGCCGTCAGTTAATCGTCATCGTCAAACTGTAGATATTTTGTTTTCTCCGGGGAAACGACATGGCGTTCATCACAGCCAACTGGAACCCGCTAGGAGAAGCTTTCTATCGGTCAGTTTATATCTGCTTTATTGTTCCGACAGCAGCTAACCATAAACATCAACTGGACAGGCTAACTGTTAGCCGTTAGCCCGTTGCAGATTGAAGTAAATCTAACAGCAGATTGTGTTTTTATTAGAGCTGGTTTTAAAGTGTCTGTTAGGCCTGTTATCATCGCCACTCTGCAGGTCATGTGAAACTGCTAACGTTAGCTTCAGGGTAGCCTTGGATTTAATTTCACAGTGTGTGAGTGGACTGCCCTTAAGTGTTAGTTTTGTTAGCAGTCGGCAGGAATTCAGAACAGGTGTGTCAACTTGATCACATTTATCAAACACAACAGGTTATCTCAGGTGAGTTACATTCATGACGAACTGAACAGAAGACTCCAACAAATCTGAATCAGAGTTGGGGGCAGGCTAACAGGTGTTGGTTATGTCACTGAGAAACACAGCAGCATTAAAATGACAGAAATTTAAATGGGGTCTGGTGGAACAGAGGAAAAAATCCGATGTGAAGGGTTTGTAACGATCTGAAATGAACATGATAAGTGTGTGTGTGTAAATGTTTACACCTGTTTAATTTTAAGTGATTTTGTTTTTGTGCACAGTAAAACGGAGCTGTATGAGATGTGCTGGAACCTACGTGACGGACTCAGAGACAGTTTGGTAGCTGCAGCGCCATATGGAGGACCAATAGGTACACACACACACACACACACACACACACACACACACACACACAAAAACTCTTTATCAGTCTCCACATGTCTCTCTCTGAACCTTTCTCTCAGCTCTCCTCAGAGAACCTCATAGACGTTCCCCGAGTTCACGTCCTCAGTTGGAGATTTATTCGGCGTCTGGAGTGGCCATTGCTAGCTTCCCTGTAAGTACAAACATGCCTGTTCTTATTATTGACCAATCAGATCCTGTCCTGTTAACCAGGCAAACACACAGACACACACACACACACACACACACACACACACACACACCTACCAAGACCTCCCCTTTATTAACTAATCATATTTCTCTGCGTTTATCAGCTGCTGGACAGTCTATAATGACCAGCCTCTCTCTCTCTCGCTACCTGTCTGTGTCTCTGTCTCTGACTTGTCCCCTGTCTCTGATCTGTCTGTCTGTGTCTCTCTCTGACCTGTGTCTCTGTCTTTCTGACCTGTCTCTCTCTCTCTCTCTCTCTCTTTGTCTCAGTGGAAGAGTGGTCCTGTGGTTCAGTTGGGTTGGACAGTCAGTGATGAGTTGTTGTGTGTTCAAGAAGACGGATCAGTTCTGATCTACGATCTGTTTGGATCCTTCAAGAGACACTTCAGTATGGGACAGGTCAGTCTTTTAACTGGTCTATCAACTGGTTAACTAACCTGTTAACTAACCATTTAACTGTTGGACAGGTTGTTCTGATAACTAGTTAAGAAGCAGTTAACTAACCACTTGACTATCGGGCAGGTCACTTTGTTACCTAGTCTCTTAACTAGTCTGTTGTGTTAAACAGGAAGTGTCCCAGAGTCAGGTGTTGGAGGCCAAAGTGTTCCACTCTCCTTATGGAACAGGTGTTGCCATAGTAACAGGCTCCTCCCGCTTCACCTTGGCAACCAACATTGACGACCTAAAGCTCCGCAGGTTACCTGAAGTCCCAGGTAACATCTGGTTATTTGCGTGATGCTGTTTAATTAGTAAGACATGGTTCACCTTTCATTATGTGTAAACAGTGTTTTTACGTTCAGGGATGACTTCTTCAAATCTGTCTCTCTTTCTCTTTCTCGCTGAACTGTCTGTCCCTCTCTCTGACCTGCCTGTCCTGTCTGTCTGTCTGTCTGTCTGTTTGTCTGTCTCTCTCTCTCTCTCTCTCTCTCTCTCTCTCTCTCCTTCTAACCTGGGTCTGTCTCTGACATGTCTTTCCGCAGGTCTGCAGGGGAAGCCATCCTGTTGGGTCGTCCTCACTCAGGACAGACAGACTAAAGTCCTTCTTTCCCATGGACCTGAACTCTACATTCTGGACAACACATCCTGCACTGCTGTGGTGAGACAGACAGACAGACAGGTAGAGAGACAGACAGGTAGAGAGACAGACAGGTAGAGAGACAGACAGGTAGAGAGACAGACAGATGGCGAGACAGACATCCTGGACAACACGTCCTGCATTGCTGTGGTGAGACAGAGAGAGAGCAAGAGAGACAGATGGACAGACAGGTACAGACAGGTAGACAGGCAGGTATCTAACCTCACCTATCTGTCTGTCTCAGTGTCCTCCAGGTCTCAGTGCTCAGGCTGGCAGTATCGTCCACATGTCTGTGTCTTTCAGCTATAAATACCTGGCTCTCTTCACTGACACGGGACACCTGTGGGCAGGCTCCTCCCACCTCCAGGTGAGTCAGGTCAATTCAATTCAGTTTTATTCATATAGCGTCAAAAATCATAACAGAGGTTTTCTCAGGGCACTTTTCATACAGAGAAAGTCTAGACCAGACTCTTTATAGTTACATTTACAGAGAGCCAACATCCCCCATGAGCAAGCACTTGGTGACAGCGGCAAGGAAAAACTCCCTTTAACAGGTAGAAACCTGGAACAGAACCCCGCTCATGGTCGGCGGCCGGTTGAAATTCCATTAGAGAAACTGCACTAAAGATGAGCTCCTGAGTACATCTCTTTAAATCAGAACAATTACCTTACTGTCAAGCTAGCTGGCTGACAACTGCTAACTGCTACCTGCCACTGTTACCTACATTCCAAATGCTCTTTTATGGGGGCGGAGAGTTGATTGTTAATTTCTGATCAGAGAAAAACATTTATTGTGTTTTGTGGACTAGTGGTGTTTTTAAGAAATGGTTTTACTTTTTTGCCCTTGGGTGATGATGATGACAATGATCTGGATTCTCCTGGTAATGGTTTAATAAAGGCATTTTGGAAACCCAAAAAAAACTACATTCCAAAAGAGAAACTGCACCAAAGAATCTAACAGAAGACTAGGAGAAAATTTAAAGGATCCTTGTTGGTAACATTAATATTTCTGGCAAACTATACATAATTCAGTTTTTTGCCAGTGTTTGTAAGCTAGAAAAGCAAACAAAGTAAATAGTTAGCCTATCTCCACTTAGAGTAAACAAGTGGTCACCATGGAAACGGGTCAGTAAGCGGCTTAGCACAGCACAGCAATGCTCTCAGAGCAGAGGGCAGGTAGGATGAGATCCCTGTTAAATGTAAAAGTGGAACAGCCAGGGAGAATCACAAGAAGACAAGGGAGTCCTTTGAAGAGACATTCGCCCTGTTGAAAAGCTGAGGTGGACACTGAGAGAATCAATGTCCTGTTGTTATGGGGTAAACTATTCATACCTAGAAAGTCACACAGCTGGTGGGCAACAGCTTTCTCAAGGATTTTAGCGCAAAAGGGAAGGTTAGATATGGGTCTATAGATGGCTAAAACACCTGGATCAAGATTAGGCTTTTTAAAAAGAGCTAATTTTAAAAACTGTTCTGATTGATTGATCATATCTAGTAAAGAAGTACTAATTAAGGGTAGAACGACCTTGAGCAGCCTAGTTGGGGTGGGGTCTAAGAGACAGGTTGATGGTTTTGATGAAGAAATCGTTTAAGTCAGTTGGTTTAAATCAGTTGGCGAAGTAGTCTAAATATATATATCCTGTTTTACAGCCGTTTCTAAGGTTCCTGTGTTTGAAGATAAGTCAGAGCCGGTTGAGGTTAGGATGGGGTGAATTTTGTCTCTAATAGTTAGAATTTTATCATTAAAGAAGCTCATGAAGTTGTCACTACTGAGAGCTTTAGAAATACATGGATCAATGGAGCTATGACTCTCTGTCAGCATGGCTACAGTGCTGAAAAGAAACCGAGGGTTGTTTTTATTTTCCTCTTTTAAAGATAAGTAATAGGCTGCTCTGGCATTGCAGAGGGCCTTCTAATATGTTGTAAGACCACCTTGCCAGGCTAAGCGGGATTCTTCCAGGTAGCTCTTCAATAGCATCCCTGAGGGGATGGGGTCTGTGTGGATGATTGACTGGTGATTTTTTCTTTTTTCTTTTTAATGTGTCTGCAGGACAAGCTGAGTGAAGTCGACACCAAAAAGATGACGACGCCCAAACAGATGGTCTGGTACGTTTACCTGTCTAACCTCTTGTTTACCTGTCAGTCTGATTGTTAATTTACCTGTCCTTAAATTTATATGTCTACCTGTCCATTTAAATGTCTGTAGATTTACTTGCCTATTTTACCTATCAATTAATTTACCTGTCAGTCTTACCTATTTACCTGCTTGTTTACCTGTGTACCTGTTAACCTGTCTCTCCATCCTGTCTGTCAATCTGTTTCATTATTTTCACCTCTGTATTTATTTACCTGTCTGTGTGTTTACTTGTCTCACTTCCTCTACCTGTCCAGGTGTCGCAGACCAAAGAGCCAGCAGCCATCTGTGGTGCTGATGTGGGACAGGCTCCTTATGGTGGCCGGAGTCTGTAGTGACACGGTCCAGTATCCTTTAAACCTGTTCAGACTGGAACCAAACCAGTTCATACTGGAACCAGTAAAAAACTAGTTCCGACTTGTAGTGAAACTAGAGAACTTGCTTTTTAACGTCCTCCTGGGCCTCATCAAGGTTCTACAGGGATTTGTTAAAATTGTTAATTTTTATGGTTCTCCTGTAGCTCATTATGGTTCTCATTGACCTCGTTAGGGTTCTTCTCAGTGACCCCTGTTGACCCTTGACCACTTACTTCAGGTTCCCCATCGAGGATCCATGTGTTTTGGTGGGAGAACTGGACGGAGTTCGAATCATCAGCTCTAAAAATCAGGAGCTGCTGCAGGAGGTTCCTTTAGTCTGTCAGGACATCTTCAAGATTGCATCCATGGCTCCTGGAGCTCTACTGCTGGAGGCCCACCGGGAGTACGAGGTGACCACTCCACTGTCTGAACACTTGTCTGTCTGAATCATAAAGTAATGATCTAAAGGTCTTACTATAGTTTTTCTGATACAGGTTTAAATTTTCAATACTCACAGATCTGATTTCTGTCGCTGTGTGTGTGTGTGTGTGTGTGTGTGTGTGTCTGTGTTTGTGTGTGTGTAGAAGTCGAGTCAGAAGGCTGATGAGTACCTGAGGGAGATCAAGGAGCAAAGCATGCTTGGAGAAGCAGTCAGACAGTGTGTTGAGGCGGCAGGTCACGAATACGACACCAACACGCAGAAATCCCTGCTGAGGGTGAGATAAAGTAAACTACTTTTTAAATTGAACCGAGGTCAGTTTCAGTATGTGAACTCATCTGAGGTCAGTTTCAGTACACTCATCAAGTACTTTATTAGGAACACCTGTACACCTGCTTATTCATGCAGTTATCCAATCAACCAATCATTTGGCAGCAGTGCAATGTATAAAATCCTCCAGATACAGGTCAGGAGCTTCTGTTAATGTTCACATCAAACATCAGACTAGAGAAAAAATACGATCTCAGTGACTTTGACTGTGGCATGATTGTTGGTGCTAGACGGGCTGGTTTGAGTGTTTCAGAAACTGCCGATCTCGTGGGATTTTCACACACAACAGTCTCTAGAGTTTACTCAGGATGGCAAGAAAAACAAAAAAAAACAGTGGGCAGCAGTTCTGTGGACAGAAACACCTTGTTGATGAGAAGAGAATGGCCAGACTGGTTGGAGCTGATAGAAAGGTTCAGGTAACTCAGATATACAGTCTTTACAACGGTGGTGAGCAGAAAATCTTCTCAGAATGAACAACGCATCCAATTGGGAGATGGATTGGCTACAACAGCAGAAAAACCATGTCGGCTTCCAGTCCTGTCAGCCTAGAACAGAAATCTGAGGCTGCAGTGAGCACAGATGCACCAAAACTGGACAGTTGAAGACTGGAAAAACGTAGCCTGGTCTGATGAATCTGGATTTCTGCTGAGGCTCTGCAGATGGTAGAGTCAGAATTTGGCATCAACAGCATGAATTCATGGACCCAACCTGCCTCATGTCAACAGTCCAGGCTTGTGGTGGTGGTGTAATGGTATGGGGTTTGTTTTCTTGGCTCACTTTGGGGCCTCTTAATACCATTCAGTCATGGTTTCAATGCCACAGCATATCAGAGTATTGTTGCTGACCATGTGCATCCCCTTTTGGCCACAATTTTCCATCTTCTAATGGTTACTTCCAGCATGATAATGTTCCATGTGACAAGGCAAAAGTCATCTCAAACAATGTGTTCAGTGTACTTCAGTGGCCTCCCCAAACACCAGATCTGATTCCAGTAGAACACCTCTGGGATGTGGTAGAACAGGCAGCAGGCAGCATGAATGTGCAGGTGACAAATCTGCAAAAATGATGTGATGCAATCATGTTGACATGGAGCAGAATCGTAAAGAAATAATTTCAACATCTTGTGGAATCCATGATACAAAGAACTGAGGTTGTTCTGAGAGCAAAGGGTGGAACTGTCCAGTATTAGTCTGGTGTTCCTAATAAAGTGCTCGCTGAGTGTATCACTATGCCAGAAAGCAAAAAAATCTGGCTAGCCTCTAGTCATAGCAACATCCCTCACCCACATATGCCTCCTTCTCCCTTGGGTTGTAGAACTACCAGGCTACAGTTAAGAAAGCTGATTTCATTCCTGCGTATGCTAACCAGCTCTTCTTTGAGCCTTGGCATTCACTGAGACTTGGATCAAACCAGAAAAAACTTCTGTCCTGGCATGCTCTCCACTAACTGCACATTTTCCCATACCTCCTGTCTGTCTAGGCGAGGAAGTTGAACTGGTCAACCTGTCTCCCACTCACTTTTCCTCAGTGGTTTCCTCTGTTCTACCTCCTCTTAGCACATTTTCCTCACTAGAGGTCAGTAATATCTCAGAGTCTCTCTGCTCCACCCTTACCTCATATTTGGATAGCCTGTGTCCTCCATCCACCAAACCTACTTGCTCTAACCTGCCTCCCCAATGGCTGACTGGCACCATCTGAAAGCTGTGTACCATTCTCGGAGCTGCTGAGAGAAAATGGTGTAAATCCAGTGACCCTGCTGATCTCAAGGGTCATCAGTCGCGTTTAGCTTTCATTTCATCCAGCATCAAAACTGGTTTTTACGATAAGATCAACAGTATCAGAGACACTTGGAAATTATTTTCCACCTTCAAAGCATTACTCAATCCTTCACTTGACACAAACCTCTCAGCTGAAATCTTTTCCTCCTTCTTTACTGAAAAGTTGAACCACTCAGAGACAACCAATCTCCCACGTTTGAGGGCATATCACTCTCCAGGGTCAGCCTTCACACTGGGGCCAGCACACTGGTAAGCCAAACACGTGGCAATCCCTCTCTGCTCTCGTGGCCTTCTCTGCCTCCTCCGGTCAGTGTGTCACCACATCCCTCATTCAGCCCCCTAGCTGAATGCAAGGCACTGAAAAGTGTAACATGTAGCAGCCCTACTACTTGTCCTTCTGTCTGCCCAGGTAGGTGGCGTGTCACTCTTGCATCTCTTCTCTCCTCATTATGAGAGCAAGGTATCAACGCTCCTGACTGGTAGCAGTCCTACTATATTTGCCCTGGACCCCATTCCTGGCAGCCTCCGCCAAGCCATATCTCACACCATTGTGCCAGCAATCACACATGTGATAAATGTTTCATTGGCCTCAGGAACATTTCCAACCATATTCACACAGGTTTGGGTAACACTTCTGCTCAAAAAGCCTTTACTCAACCCTACTCAAGTTGAGAACTATCAACCGGTTTCATTACTTTCATTCTAATCTAAGGCTATTGAAAGTGCGGTTTTCAAACAGTTGTCAGAATTCCTCACCCTCCTTTATCCTAATCAGTCAGGCTTTAAGAGCGGCCACTCCACTGAAACTGCTTTTGTTGTCTGTGACAGAAGCCCTAAGGGGCAGCCAGAGCTGCAGCTCAGTCCTTGGTCCTTATTTTGCTGGACCTATCAGCAGCCTTTGACACGGTGAACCACCGCATCCTTCTATCTGTATTCTAAAATATTTGGCATGGATCTTGGCTTGTCTCTCACACAAACCCAAATGGATGAATGGAACACCACTTTCAACTAAACATCTCTAAGACTGAACTATTAGTCATCCTGGCCAATCAATCTCTCTATCACAATATCAACATCAAAATCGCCTTTTCATCTCTCACCCCAACCAAAGTCGCGAGACTACTGTGTGACTGAGCACGCATCTACGTGAACTCAATCATAAAGGTTTATGCTCCTTCTCAGCCATTGTGTTCCTCCAGGGAAAGTCATTTGGCCCTGTCATCCCTTCGCACAATGCAATAATAGTTCAGACTGTTATCGTTTGTGGTTCCCCAATGGTTGAATAATCCTACTAAATGTTATCAGAGCTGGGGCGTCCCTCTCTATCTTCAAGAATCTCTTGAAGAATCATCTCTTCTGAGAACACCTCTTCTCCTAACACTAACACCCCAACATGCCTAACTAGCGCTTACTATGCACTTTCGCTGGACTTCTTTACCTGACCTCTTTGCACTTTGTCTTATTGAACAGATTCAGTACTTAATACTTCCTTCAAGGTCTCCTACTGTACTGGAACCTTAGTGTTGTCACTCACTTCAGTCAATCAGTCAGTCAATCAGACTTTATTTGTATAGCACTTCTCATACAAACACAATATGACATAAAACGCTTTAGACAATTAAAAATGATAGAAAAGACTGAACTTGGGGAATAACTAAAAGACCACTACCAGATAATCTGAGGGTTCTATATAGTTCATTGGATAAAAGCAAATCTGATAAACAGGTAGGTCCAAGACAATTAAGAGCTTTATAAACCAATAAAAGGATCTTAAAATCAATGCTACCTTCCTTGTCTTAGTCAACACACATGCAGTTGAGTTTTGAAGCAATTCTAGTTGAGATATTTTCTTCTTACAGAGACTGGAATGCAGAGCATTACAATTGTCGATCCTTCAAGTAATGAAAGCGTGCAGTAGTGTCCCCGCCCTGGCTGGAGAGAGAAATGGTCACACTCTGGCAATGTTCTACAGATAGCAAAATGCATTCGTAATTATGTTTTTAATGTCAGGATCAAAACTGACAAGAAGACTTTTTGACATCTATGGCTTGTTGACAGGGGTTTAATGCCAGTGCTTGCAGTTTCACATTGAGTTTCTCTCTCTGAGCTTCAGTACCAATGACCAAGATTTTAGTTTTGTCCTGTTTGAGCTGTGGAAAATTCTCTGCCATCCATAACTTGATATCCATGCAGTTTCAAGGCATTGTTTGGGCCTGGGTCATCAGGAGACACAGCAATGTAAAGCTTTGGTCCATTACCATAGCTATGGAAATTGATGCCGTGCCTCCCGATGACATTTCCAAATGAGAGCATGTGAAGGTTAAAAAATAATGGACCTAAAATGGAACCTTGAGGAACACCACAATTCATTGTATAGCTTCTAGATGAACATTCATCCATGCTTACAAAAAAATCTCTATCGTTAAGATAAGATTTGAGCCATACCAGAGAGGCCAATCAGACTGTGAAGTCTGTCTAAAAGAATCGAGTGGTCTAGGGTATCAAAGGCTTTGCTTATGTCAAGTAGTGCTAATACAGAGGGTTTTTTCATATCCTTATTGGACCTGAGGTCATTTACAATCTTGACATTTCAGCATCAACCGGGATAAATTTCTGTAGTGTTTCCTCATATAAAAACAAAGCTTCAGGGGTGTTAAAATTCATATGCTGACATTGAGATAAATTCAGTATAATCGTGTCTATTTTACTTCTGAAGTGGGCTGCAAAATCTTCATATTTGGAGTTGGTAGACATACTGCTAGTCAGTGTATGACAGTGTAATGTTTTTTCTCGTCTACCAGGCAGCATCCTTTGGGAAGTGTTTCCTGACTGACTTCAGTCCGGATCAGTTTGTGTCAACCTGCAGAGAACTCCGAGTCCTGAACGCCGTCAGAGAGAACACTGTGGGTCTGCCACTCACACACACGCAGTATCCTCACACAGGACAGGGACATCATGGGAGATGTAGTTTTCCTCGGTTTAAGGAGTAGGCTCTTAACTAAACAGTTTTCAGTAGAATCACAGAAGAAACACACCATGTCGACTCCCTTACCATAGTGACAAACTCCTTGACTTCTGACCTCAGATTCAAACAGATGACTCTACAGGTGCTGATAGACAGGTGAGTCAACCCATCCAACCTGTCTGTCTCCATCACCTGTCTTTCTGTACCCGTCGGACAGACCTCTCACCTGTGTCTCTTTCTGTACTTGTCTGTTTCTCTCAGGTTGGTGTATCGACAGTTTTATCCTTTAGCGATAGAAATCTGTCGTTACTTGAAGATTCCTGATTATCAAGGAGTCAGTAGAGTCCTCAAACATTGGGCTTCATGCAAGGTAACCTGATCCTCACCTGCCTCACCTGACTCCCCCACCTCCTCTGTATCAATATGAGTCAGTTTAAAAAAAAAATAAAAAAAACAATTTCGTATATACCTTCAGAATAAATTGTTTTATACTAATCCTTTGTTTTTAACACTCACCTGTTTAATCAATTTGTCGCTGTGTCCAGGTGCAGCAGAAGGACCTATCAGATGAGGCCATAGCTCGAGCGGTGTGTATGAAGGTGGGAGACTCACCTGGCGTTTCGTACTCTCACATTGCAGCTAAAGCTTATGAATGTGGACGCACTGAGCTCGCCATCAAGGTAACTTTTGAGTTTTATAAACAAAGCACTTAAAAACAGTGAAAAAATTGTCCTCCTCCTCCTCAGAGAACTAACTCCTGACTGAGTCATAACTTAACATGAAACACATGTTGCTATGATTCAGTGTGACTTCCACTTTGTTAGGATATCATGATCTCTGATGCCCCCCCAGAATAAAGGCCCAGAAATCCACCTAGAAACCAGAGGAAAAAGAGGCTGCAGAACTTCATTCAGAATCTTCCTGTTTTCATGTTGTCCAACGACTGACACACTTTGTCGGTTGTTAGTCTAAGAGGCTATTTGTTACTTTAATAACTGACTATTATTGTAGATATTAAAGTATTTTTTTTTTAGATATAAGTGTTTTATTGGCTGGACCGGCCATGGTCCGTCGCTACACCCCCGAATGTCCCTAACTGAGTGAGGGAATAAGTGGTTGATTTGAGTTCATGATGAAGTTACACAATTGGTTGGCCAGCCGAGTGTTGGTGTTTCCCCATCGGCCGTTGCTTTTTCAAAATGAATTGACACAAACAGTTTCTATTACATCATTGGGGGGTCGTTTACAGGTGGTGTTGCCAACTAGATTTACTGACTTTTCAGACACCTTTTAGCAACAATTTTTTTTCAAACAAGCACCTAGCGAGAAATCTAGTGACTCTCCTAAAAAAACTTTAGCTAGTTTCCATAGAAGAGAGTCGTCAGTGTTGCCCCACAGACGAGGTTGGGCTTTCCCTCCGCAGGCACACCTCTCTATGCGTCTCAGTCCATTGACCACACGGCAGCTGACACAGACATGAATGAGCTTCTAACTTTCTCTTTGAATGATAATTTTACAGGTAAATATAACTAAAATCACAGCAAAGCAGTTGTCTTTAACTTATGTGTATGATGATTTTTGTCAGATGATGTTGCAGTTATAAAATCAGGATTTTAGCAGAGCAGCAGCTTGGAAATGGCTTCGAAGTGACTGCTGGTTAACATGTCGTCTTAATGGGCCGGGTTTAAGTCACTTTTTCATACTTGTTCCGTTTTCTGACAACAGAAACAGAACAACATGTAAATAAGAACAGCTTGATTGTATGTGTTAACACAGATAGTAGAGAAGGGAACAGATAAAGGGCTGAAACCAGCTGAGACAATGCGTAGTGCAAATACAACGCCATGACATCATGATTATGCTAATTAGCGTATTATGTCATCAAGCGACGTTTAGCAACTTTTCCAGCGGGCTTTAGCTACATTCCATTGAAAGTATTTGTTTACAGCGATTCCACAACAGTTTTCAACTACATCCTCAATTTTGCACAGTGACCATACGCAGTCCAGCCACAAGACTAACTATTGACCCAGTCCTGTTTCAGATATTAAAGTATTTTTATTTTTTATATTAGCCTTTTTTTTTTTTTTTTTTTTTTTAGATATTACAGTGTTTTATTTTAGATGTCACAGTATTTTGTTTGAGATATTAAATTATTTTTATTTAGATATCACAGTACATTTAATCTATTATCTCTGTGTGCCAGTTGTTGGATTTCGAGGCCCGGTCAGGAGAACAGGTTCCTCTGTTGCTGAAGATGAAGAGGAGTCAGCTGGCTCTAAGTAAAGCTGTCGAGAGTGGAGATACTGACCTGGGTGAGTTTCTATTAGCCCCGCCCCCTACCTGTCTGACAGGCAGATGATGTTACTGATGGATCTACCTGTCCTGTGTTTTCAGTGTACACAGTCGTCAGTTACCTGAAGAATGAGATGAACAGAGGAGATTTTTTTATGACTCTGAGGAACCAACCGGTTGCTCTGAGCCTCTACAGACAGGTGCACACTGTCATCTTCATCAATCTGTACCTTCCTCTGCTTTAATCTGGTTTATCGATATCTGTCAGTGGTTTGACTTCTGGATTAGTGATTTACTGATGGTTTACTGGCGATTTACTGGTGGCTTACTGGTGTCTTCACCTGTATTCAGTGAGTTTTTCTAACAGACCAGACGAACGCAGTGATCAGCCTGTGGTTTATTCTGTGTTGTCAGTTCTGTAAGCTGCAGGAACAGGACACTCTGAAGGATCTTTATAACCAAGACGATGATCATCAGGAGCTTGCCAACTACTATGTTACTGCCAGTTACAGAGAAAAGGTAACAACAGGTTAACATCGAACAACTAACACTAACTGTGGTTACTGTTACTTACTGAGGAAACATTAATTACTGCCAGACAGTGGACCAGTGCAGGACATTATTTGAATCAAGGGCAACTTGACTTGGTTGTAGATACGTGAAGACATTTCATCTCTCATCCAGGAGGCTTCTTTAGTTCTGAAGATACTCCTCGGAGTAGGGGGTAGATATATCTGAAAGATTAATGATGTAAGAGTTCATCATGGGGTATAGAATGATAAAGAACCAACAATATCAAAATATTGTTTTGTTTTTTTTAACAAATAAGTCCATATAATCTTTTTTAAATTATCATAAAAACAAGACTGATGTTTTCTCACAGATAATTATAAAATGATATAGACAAACCTGTTTACATATAAATGCACACAAATTTTGTCAGAAGCTTTGTCATATTTGATTTGTGATGTGTTCGATCAACGAGCATCGTGTTTTTAATTTCTTCTGTCAGAACAGGTTCTTCTGTCTAAATCTTACAAACCTGAATGTTCAAACCTCATCAGAGTTACTGTTGCTTCATCAGTCAGTTCCTTCAAATCCCGGGTCATGTTCAACAGCCAAGTCAGAGAACCACTGATCTAGGATCAGTTTGGCTGGTTGAGCATTAGTGTTTACTGTGTGGTTCTTACATGATCATTTAATGCTTCATACTCTCCACTCCAAACTATCTAACCAGTGTGATTATTGCATGTCTGTCTCTCTGTAGAGGCTAGAGAGCCGTGTGTCTCTCCTGCAGAGTGCTGTTGATGAATACAACAAGGCCAAGAACGAGTTTGCTGCAAAGGTAACACAAATTAATCATTTCATTAAAATCTGTTAAATTAAAAAGTTAAAATAAAAAATCAGCAGTATTTAGTATTAAAAGGGCTGGATTTTTTGTTTGTTTGCTTGTTTACTAGCTGCAAAACTAGTTACTTTTAGTTTAGTATATACTGTATTCAGTTAGTATGTATGGAGAACATGCTGTTTTTAAAATAATGTTAATGAATGTTTAATCAAATTCAATCAGCTGTTAGTTCATGATAATTATGTAGGTTCATAAATCTATAAAACAAACTGTTGTCTGGTAAATGTTTTCTCTGACTGGTGGTTTCTATTGTACTGACCCGCAATCAAAGATGGTTTTATACACAAAGAGCCATCATCAGTCTCATTTTGATATTTGGAAACATACTGTAAAGTGCACTCTATTTACTGTTCATAAAGACAGAGGTGAGTCTTTGTGTATATTGTCTCTGACAGGCAAGTAGTTTGGTAGTAGTAGAGTTTAAAGCAGGAGTGTCACTGTTACAGCTTAAAAAAGAAGCGATCAACATTGAGGACAAACTCGGATTCCCATTGGTTTGGCTTTTCTCCGTTGGAGAGCGCTGAAAGAAGAGAAGGGACTGAGCGCAGACACAGATGTCGCCTTACTGATCTTGGTTGGCTTTTGTAAAATATTTGGACTAGGCTATGTAGCTATTATATTTATTCAACCTAAATAATGAATTATTGTCTTTGAACTGTGGAAATTTCTCTTTGACAATGTTTGTGTAATTACTCTCACTGCCAGAAGGGGGAGACCAACATTCTGCACTGCAGGTTGAATTAACAGACAGCTGATGGACCTCATTTTAACCTCCATTATTCAGTTTTAATTAAAATATTTTGTCTTCAGGCCACAGAGGATGAGATGCGTCTCCTTCGTTTTCAACGAAAACTGGATGACGAGAAGGGGGCGGGGCTGCTGGGACTGTCTCTACAGGTATATAAAGTGGTGGGGCTACTGGCGCTGTATCAACAGGCAGTAGATTAATGGGTGCGGTATTCATTCTGAAATAATTTTATTCCTACTGCAGTACAAACAGTTAATATTTTCTCGTAAAGTTTGGGGTAATTTTTTAATTAAATGTGACCAATTAAAAACAGGTACAGGATGTAGTCACTGCATGCCTTGTGATGTCACCTCCTGTGTGTCCCGTCTACAGGCGACCATGGAGGCTCTGTTGGCGTTAGGACTTAACAAACAGGCAGAACAACTTTACAGAGACTTTAGAGTACCTGACAAAAGGTAAGACACTCAGGAGGTGATATCACAGATACCTCTGCTATAATCTCTGCTACCTGTCTGTCTCTCTCTCTTACCTGTCTGTCTCACCTGTGCAGGTATTGGTGGTTAAAGCTGAAGTCTCTGGCAGAGAAGGAAGAGTGGGAGGAGTTAGAGAAGTTTTCTAAGAGCAAGAAGTCTCCTATTGGCTACCTAGTAAGACGAAACCCACCCCTTCATTAACATTGTTAACCTCACTATTTTAAATAAAGATTTTAGGACGGTTAGTGTAATGTTATTTTAAATAAAGTTAGAACAAACATTTACCCATTAGTCTTAGCTCCGTCTCTTCTTCAGGCTTTTGTTGAAGTTTGCATGAAGTGTAACAACAAGTACGAAGCCAAGAAGTACGTTTCCAGGGTGACACCTGAGCAGAAGGTCAAAGCTCACCTGGCTGTCAGGTAAGACAGAACACCTGTGACATCATCAGACAGGTGAGCCCTGACCACTCAGGTAACTCTTCGTCTCCTCTCCTTGTCAGTGACCTGGAGGGGGCGGCGGACGCTGCAATCGAGCGCAGGAGTGAATCAGAGATGGGGGTGGTCCTTTCCAGATGCTCCGCGTCTGACCGGCTGTTGATTGACAGGCTGAACCGAGCCAGATGCACCGCTGCCAAAAAGTGATCCTCCCCCCACAGTGTATGTACGGGTCTGCTGTCAAAACGTGATCAGCCGTTCACTTTCTGATTGATACCACAGGACTTACCATGGCAACCTTTTTTTCTTTTCGTGAGCATTGATGTCAGATGATATATAATGTATTGATTGATTATTGATCAGTCAGATGATCTGACTTACAGCTGTTTTCTTCTACTGTGTTTCTATTTGAACTCCTGTCCTTCAGTAAGTGACCCCCACCCCTGACCCCCGACCCCATGTTGCTTTATGTCCACCTAAAATGGACTCCTTCAGACCTTCAGGACTGAGTCTTGAACCTTTTCAGTGGCCTCTTCTTGAACTTTCCACTATCCCACATGGTTTTCATGGCAGGCTTGGCACCTAAAAACCTCTACCCCTCCTCCAAATAGTGACTGTCCACTCAGAGCTCAGTAACAGTAACTAGTCAAAAACAGAACAGCGGTTGTTCCTGTGGTTTAGTGGCTGAACCACCGATGATAAACCACTCTGTCCCTGGTTTGAAATATGACCCAGGACCTTTGTTGCATCTCTCCCTCATGTCCTGTTATCTCTCTTTTACTTAATTGTGTAAAACGGGCATAAACCTGTCAAGAAAATAATTAAAAACAAGAAATATCTCAGACGTTCTGCCTCTAAATTTTTTAATTGTGGACACCGAAACTGTGACACAGCCGGATCAGAGCCGGATCACAGCCGGTTGTTTACCAATGTGGAAACTCTGAGGTTTAGTTGACGTTTTGTCCTACGTTCCTGTTCTCATCACTTCATTGTACTATTTACTGACTGGTTCAGGTGCATCACAGCTGTGTTCAGTTACTGCTGATGTTAACCAACATTTCCTGCTGTTTCACATTAGAAGCTTTGTGCCAGCGAACTAGCGAGATGTTTTATTGTGAAGAAGCTAAAGGAAACTTCATGTGACGGTCAAGTGTGAGCTGATGATGTTTTTACTAATGCACTATATGAATATCATTTTCAGTTATTACATTTTTATTAATATGGTGTTTCATATTACTTGTTGTTTGGTTTCATTTCTTCCTTGTTTATATTTTTTTCTGTTTGTAACTTTGAAATACTGTTGAGTTTGAAACTTTATTCACAGTATAAGGTTTAGCTTGTTGTTTCCAAATCTGTAAGCCACATCTTGTGGACTTCCTCGGAGTTGTCTGTTAAGACATTCAAAAAAATCCAACAGACACATTTAAAACATTAAAATAGTCTGTTTAGTGAGTATTTTATAATTCACGAAGGTCAGTGGAGGAAAAGAGGTTTGTAAATACGAGTGTTGACAAAATTATGAATAAACATAAGTATTCTTTAATCATATATTATACCTTCTGTACAGTACAGTGAGCTGTGTAGTTAATATAAACTTCCACAACAGAGAGGTAGCAAGGTAGTTTCAGTCTTTAGGTCACTGCATTGTGTAAATTATTGAAACAAGTATGTTGTTAACCAGTTTTATTGATGATGATAAATCAATATGTGGTCCTTAAACTTTAATCAATAAGTTTAAAAAATATATAGATTATAAAAATAATTCGTTATAATCAGTGTTTAAGTCTGATCTTCAGATCTTCACTGAAGACTGTGGCAGTTTATTTGCCTTATCAGTGTTTATTGATTATAAATCAGATCAACTTCATTAATCCCGTCCGGTGCGTTTAGTCGAAGTCGGCCGGTTGGGAGGGGCGGAGCTGTTATATTGTCAGCTGATGCACGGTAACAGCAGAGACTTGTCTCCGTGTGAAAGTACTACAAATAAACCGAGAAATACTTCAGATTGAAGTACTGCGGGGTGAGAGTTACTGCAGCAGGTAGGTTTTCAAATTGTTTTAAAATGTGTATTTGTACCGAAAGTACACGGTTAAACCGGATTACCTCAAGTTGTACATGTGTGATAAACCTTTTTAAAGCACCCAAAGTCTAGCGGCTTAAGTACACAGCCGAACTTTCAAGAACCCGCGCTCCATTAAAACATCTTTGAGTTCACCCCTGTATGTTTGCGGAAGTGAACATTTTAGAGTTGATGTAACTAAGTCCGTCTTAAAGACCAAACCGCACTTTAGCTCCACTTACAGTTAAACTTTGATTTCGCACAATCAGCACGGTCAGACACAGGAAGTGACGTTAGAAATCATAGGTATATTTCTAAAAGCTGATGTTTTACTAAGATGAAGCTCTGCTCCATGAGTTATCTGTGTGCCGAATTTTGGAGAACAACATTTAGATTCCTAAAAAGTCTCTAGTTAGATTTCAGCAGGTCTGTGAAGTGCCCAAGATCAAGTCAGCAACAAAACGTGACTGATTGTTGAAGGAGTCTGAGGACAGAGAGAGGTGTTGAAATATTCAGTCGGTTTAAACATTGCCTGACCCATTTAATAAACAAACAGAATCCTGCAGATCGATAAATAAACTTTAATAACACTGTAGTATCAGTTAGTGCTACCTTATATAGAAACTTAAATCATAGTATCATTTAGTACTACGTTATATGCGACTTATAGCAGTATAATGTTTTGTAATCATGCTCAATACGTGTAGCATTATTATGTGTAATGGACTGTAATGTGTTGTATTCACACATTCCAGTTGTATAATATGTACTACAGTACTCCATGTTATAGTATGTAGAACCACAGTACTCTATATAAGACCTATATAGCAGTATAATATGCAGTACACGTTCTCTACATGTAGTATTATGATGCAGCAAAATGTAATTTGTGGTATTATATCAAGCCACGACATAATAGTGTAGTAGTAGTGTAACATGTAACAGTTCTGTGTTTTATAGAACCTATTGGACGTAAATTTACATTTATTTTTAGTGTACAACTGTGTAGTCAGATAAAGTATTAGAACCGTATATTGTGTACTATATGGTTTGTTATAGAGTGGCATGTGTAGTACTGTAATATGTAATAATAGCATATGTAGTAGTTGAATATTTAATGACGTGCAGCATGCATGTATTATACTCTGTAGTACTGTGTAATCATATATGATTTTTTACTTCTAGTATAGGATATTATGTAGTATTTTGTATTGTACATTTTACTTCTCTTTGTAATAATATTACATGTAGTGGCATAATATTAGCTACATAATATGAAATATGTCGTATACAGTGTAATATTATAACGCTAGTACTGTGGAGCCACACGTGATGCCAGTGTGGTATATTTATAGTGCATCATATTGTATAGCACTTTATCAAGGGGTATGTGTAATACTATAATGTGTAATAACACAATATGTAGTTGAGTACTGTGTAGTATTATAAAGTGTTAGTATAATTTGGTAAGTATTTAATACAGTGATATTTATAGTACTGTGATGTGTAATAATATAATATATAGATTAATATTTAGTAACATGCAGTGTTCATCATGTATTATGTTGTATAATGTGTAGTCCTAATGTAGTGTATTATTTAGTAATTCATATTATAAATTCTACTTTTGTAGTTGGTAATAATATAACGTGGTGTGTTCGTAGGAACAGAGGTACAGGTGAGTGAGGTGAATCCTGCTCAGTGATTGTCCAGAGAGACAGGTGATGATGTCATCAGTGAAGGTGGAGTGCGTGGTGAAAGCGAGCGCTCTGATTGGTGAAGGGCCGGTATGGGAGGAGTCAGAGCAGACGCTGTTGTTTGTTGACATCGCTGGGCAGAAAATCCACCGCTGGAGTCCAATGACCAATCAGATCCAGTCTGTGGAGACAGGTCGGCCTATCAGCACATAGGGAACATTCAACTGAGTTGATTAAATTATGTAATTAAATTTTAGTTAAACCTGTAATTATCTCACCTGTCTGTTAGTCTCACCTGCCTTTCTGCCCACAGGTGACACGGTGGGCTTTGCGGTTCCTTGTAGGTCAGGTGGTTATGCAGCAGGTGTGGGTCGCAGCATCGTGGCTGTTGATTGGTCAACTCAGAAGATGACGTCACTGGTGGAAGTGGACGAGGACAAACCAAACAACCGACTGAATGACGGGAAGGTCGATCCAATTGGACGGCTGCTGGCAGGTAAGGCTGTTCACCTGGTCACCTGTCTGATTACCTGTGTACAGTGACTTTGCGTTGACTTGGTAACGGTAAGATGTTTCTCAGGTACGATGGGGAAGGAGCGGCGACCTGCGGAGGTTCAGAAACAACAAGGTTCTCTGTTTTCTGTGACCTCTGATCTCACAGTGACTAAACACCTGAGCCAGGTAACATCACCCGTCTTTCTATTTACCTGTCTGTATCGTTAAAACAGTCCATCTTTTCCTTTTCAACCATTCTTTTTCTGCTGCTGCATGTGTGCTTTGGGTCGTTGTCCTGTTGAACGACCCGAGACTTTCGCCTCAATCCTAGTTTTCTAACACCGGATATAACATTTCGCTCCAAAATGCCTTGGTAATCTTCAGAATTCATCATTCCTTTGATATATGGAGCCCTACTTGGTTTAGTGTGCAGCGTATGGTATGGATTGAAACCACCAATCCAGATTACTCCAGGTCAGCCTGAAGCTCTTCAGATGTCTTGCTTGGTGTTTTTTCCAGAATTTGCATCAACCTTCTCAGACTTCTCTCAATGAGCTTCTTCTCAGCACCACGTCGTGGAAACATCTTAACAGTTTTATGACTGTGAAACTTCTTGATAACATTACAAACTGTTGAAACAGAGACTTGAAGATCTTTGGCGATCGCCTTGTAGCCTTTGGAATTGTTTTGTTTTTTGACAATGGCATTTCTGATGCTCTCAGACAGCTCTTGTCTTCCTCATTGTGAAAAAGAAACTGGAAACAATCAGCCGCTTTTTATGCAGTAAAACCATTATTCATTGGTTAATTCAGGTCATGTGAACACTGAAAATTAAGCACATTGTTTTTTATTTTGTTTGAGGAACTAATTTAAATTCATCAAAAGTGGTGAATAATTGTGTCAAGCGTACATATTAAATATTCTGATTATACAAAATTGGTCCATTTGCATTTATTTCTGAAGATATTCTCAATTCTGGATTCAAACTCAGGGGTGCCAATAATTTCAACCAGGACTGTATCTAACAGGTTGGACTGGTCTCTCTTCATGTCTCACTCTCTGTAACTGTCTGTCTCCCAGGTTGACATATCTAACGGGTTGGACTGGTCTTTGGATCAGAAGACGTTTTTCTACATCGACACTTTGTCTCTAACCGTTGATGCCTTCGACTACGACTCAAACACTGGACAACTCGGTAACTGTGTATTTATACTTCAGTACATAAACATACATGTACACATCGTGTTGAGCTGCTTTCAAAACAGAAATAATTAAATCAGTAACAAAGTTATATATTTATAACTGTGTCTTTCTTTATGTGTGTTATATGTGTGTGTTGCTGTTGCCTAGGTAACCGTCGTATGGTGTACCGTATGGAGGAAGGGGAGGGGTTTCCTGATGGCATGACAGTTGATGCCGAAGGTCGTCTCTGGGTTGCCTGTTACAACGGAGGACGGGTCATCAACATCGACCCTGCAACTGGTTAGTTATACTGGTTATACCTGTTATACTGGTCAGTACTGATTATGCTTGTTATACTGGTCATCATGATGTATGCCGAAGTACTCAGTCAAGGTCCCCTGGACTTGAAGACATTTCCTCTTGTTCGGTTCTGACTGTTGTCGAGTTCGAGCTGTTGAACATCTGTAGGCTCGTTGGAGAGCCTACACCTGGGGAGTCGTTCAGTCATCATGTCTACATGATATAATTATCATGTAGACATGGTCACATGACAGACGAATAAAAGAACATACAACACGGATTTCATACAAGGCCTGAGACAGAAGCTGGTCCACCACAAAGACCACAGATCAGTAACATCCTGAGACAGAAGCTGGTCCACCATAAAGTCTACAGACCAGAAACACAACATCTGAGGGAGACTGTCCTCTGAGGACAGTAGAGTCAACGTTGGACAGAGAAGACAGGTGGGTTAAAGAGGACTGAGCGAGGACATCTGTGTCAAACTGAAGATCAGTCAGCAGAGGAGGTCTATGACAACACTGATATGACTGAGGTCCTGACCTCCCTTCAAACAGTGCAACACCTTTCACACCTGAACTCGTGTGACCTGAACGACTCTCCAGGTGTGAACAATAGGTGTGATCTAAACCATGCCCAGTTCCCTTCGACTGGACTTCTGGATAAAGTGATGATGAAGATGAAGGGTATTGTGTTCTCTCAGGTCTACGGCTGCAGACGGTCTCTCTCCCAGTGATGAAAACCACTTCCTGTTGTTTCGGAGGTCCAGACTACTCTGACCTCTACGTGACCTCAGCTAGCCTGGGCCTCGACCATTCGGAAAGCAGACAGCAGCCGCTGGCTGGGCATATTTTCAGGGTGAGACTCACCTGTATCACTGATTCAGTTGTATCACTGTCTGACCTGTGTTCTCTGACTCACCTGTGTTTAGTGTCGTACACCTGGTGAGGCTAACAACAGTTATATTTGTGTTTGTTTATCTACAGGTGAGAGGACTTGGGGTCAAAGGTCGACCTTCAAACTCTTTCTCAGGATAATCCTCAAGCCAATCACAGCACAGATCACCTGCAGGAAGTAATCAGCAGGCTGATTAACTGTTAGCACACTGTAGCAATCCATAATCAATAACTTCATATATTAAGTTTATATTAATATGTAGCTCAGGTGTATTTAATTTCTAGCTCATTGATTTTCAGTGTGAGGAAATATTTTTAGTTTATACCTTTAAATAAATAAATGATGAAGACATTGAAAGACAACCAGAGTCAACGAATATTTGCATATTCCTTGTGACTTTGTATAATTAGTGAAATTAAATAAAAATTGAACGTCAGACTGGTTAAAAACCTGCGGCCAAGGCTGGACATTGACGATTATGGGTAATGTAGTTTATTAGTTAATGTGACTTTGAGGCCAAATGTATTAAAGTGAGAGACAGCAAATTCATGTGGACAGGGTGCGCTTTATTTACACACCAAGTGCAGAATCACCACCAAAAACACTAAACAGTATGATTATCACTACACAGCTTTCTAGAAAATGTATGTACACGTAGAAAACTTTGTGCTGTTTCACTTTTTTGTCTCATTTTGACTTGAAATGAAGGTCGAAGGTCTGAAATGAAGCAGGGGTGGCTGGGGGGTAGGGGGTGCTGCTGGGACCGGACACATCACTCACTGTCTTCATTTTGAGACCAGACTCTCCTCAGGCAAACAGGGACACCAGAAGACAGAAATACTGCAAGACAGCACAACAAATCTGTGCAAGCGTGTCCTGGTTTGTCCCTCCTGGTTCAGTTCTGTGCATTTTGTCCAGGTTTGATAGGCTTTGTTGTGTATTTTTTCCATGTCTTTCCAGGTCTGTCTAGGTTTCAGTATGAGGTCCGTCTCTGCACAGGCAAACAGGGACCCCACAGGATGAAAACACTTTAGGAAAACAAAGGTCTGTCCATCTGGAGCTCAACACTGCAGATTGGGGTTAAGGTCCAGATTTGTCCTTGTTGGTCCAGGTCTGTGCAGGTCCTTTACTGGTTGGAGAAGGTGTGTCGAGGTATTTAAAAAACTAGCCCACACTTGTCCTGGTATGACCCTGTCAGTCTGGGTCAATCCTTATTTCTACAGGTACGTCCATGTTTGTCCAGATTTGTCCCTTGCAGTCGAGGCTTGTCCAGGTTTCTCCAGGTCCTCTGCAGGTGTGTCCAGGTCCATACAGGTTTTGTCAATGTACGTGTAATGTTTTCACAGGTATCTCCTGACCAGAGCCTCACCAGCAGACTGATGTCATGTTACCACAGTTTCATCAGTTACCTGTGGTTCAGGTCAGTTTGTTTTCAGTTATCGAAAACCCTTAAAACACGTAAATGTGATGAACACTTCCAGTTTAATCACTTCAGACTGTGTGTTCATTTTGGAGGTAAAGCTGCTGAGGTCGTAACAGTACGACAAAGACAAACTGGTCAAACTGGGCAGTAATTTGAAAATGGTTCCTCATTTTGTGGTCTGTTACAGTGCCCTCCATAGTGTGTCACTTCAGACTGCAGCTCACAGCTAAACTTCAGGTAACGTGTAGAACAAGAAAACCTTTTGTAGTGCGTAGTTTCTCATTCGCATATGTTACAGGATAACATGTTTAAAATCTGCTTTGAAGTTTCTGCTGGTGTGGCTCTGGTTCTAGCTAACAGACTAACAGCAGCAGTTCAGAAATGAGAGGGTCAGGTTCAGGACAGGGACTGGAGAGAGTCAGAGTCACAGATAAACTGAGTTTGGCAAAGATATGGACGCCCAAGGCCAGTTTGACCCTTTCTTGTGTGTGTGAAAAATAATGCTTTTTGCAAACACTTTTTCCTGTTCATAATGTATGTTAATAAATACGGCTGTTCAGAAAGCTGCCAGACTCTGTGTATCCATGGCTCTGGTAAGGCTAGTAAATACATTAGAACACAGTAGAACACAATGTAGTGAAAGGAGTAGAACCCTGTACAAGAACCAGTTAAAGACACAGACTGAAGGAACCCAGAACAACCACAGACTTGCTGATCCAGAACCAGCACTCAGAGTGTGGTTTCTAATGGACATGGGTGCTCTGACCCTTCAGACCCATGAATCAAGAATATCAGGAAACTTACTGGAAACTTTTGCCTTTTTACGTTTTATTAAAAAAAGTGACCCAGTACTTTTCTATAAAGTTTTCAATCTTCATGTGATCCGATTTAGCTGTGACTTTTAGTTATTATCAACCGTCGTCATATGTTCCTTAAAAAGGCCTGTATGTGTGTCCGTCTCAACTAATACGATCTCATCAGAATGCTGCTCTACAGCACGACCTGTGTTGAAAAACTCCAGAGAGAACTTTAACCAGCCCACGGTTATTTAAAAAAAAAAAAAAAAAAAAAGAGGCACGGTTTGGACACTAACATCAAGTTTCTCTTCTTTTAGGAAAGTGTACAGATTCTCCTTGACATCTTTCCTCGACCTCAGGGTCTTTTCCACTTTGGTCAAGGAAAAAGTTTCTGTAGTTTTTCAATCATTTGTAGATTAGATTGTTTTGGAGTCTGGAACTACTTGATCTTTGAACCAGTTTCAGGTAGCTTGAGTGGAACTAAACTCTAACCAGACTTTCAGTCACACCACATGATCTTCCTCAGTAGATGGAGTTCCCCCATTATCATGGAGGTCGGCTGAGGAAGATTGTGTGATGCGGTGAAAAGCTCAAGAACAGCTGCGGAGTGTTTCTCGTTTTGAGATTGTTCAATCTCAGTTTAACCAGACAGACTCCAGATCAGCTTGCTGTTGTCATTTTGTATCTGTTTGCACCAGATCAGAACGGACGAGTTTTGTGTTTGTAGAACATACTGCTCCATCACCTGTTGACTTTTACCAGTCAAGATACTTTCAGTTGCCAAATTTTTGAATGGAGTTTAGTGACACAGCCAACAGGCCAAAGAATGTGCAGCAGATGTGAAAACAAAAACCCAAAGGTCAGAGGTCAGGTGGTGTCTGGGCACCCAGTCTGTGAACAAACTGATCAATAAAATAACATACAAATAACAATGTCATCAGCTCATATCGATCAATCAGAAATGTTCAAAGTGCTAATTGGTCCCATCAATCAGAAGTGGGCTTGGCTGGCCGAAGAAGACATCGTCTTCAGACATGATCACATAAAATGTATGGTCTCTCGCACTCTCTCTCAGTAGTGCTCCTCAGTGTGGGCGGGGTCGCAGAAAAAGCGAGAGCTGCGTTTGGCTGATCGAGCCGTGAAGGGGACGGTCTTTAGAGCTGCAGGTGGGACAAAAAAAACAACAGCCAATCAGACAACAGACAGGAAACGTCTGGACTGATGCGTGTTTGTTTACCTGCGTCAAAGTGTTTACCTGTGATGATGTCCTCTATAGCTCCGTCCTTCCCTTCGTAAACATGGCGGCTGTCTTTTCCCTGTCGTCGTCTCAGCTCAGTGATCAACTCCTGCTGCTGCCGCTTCCCCCTGTGGGACGGAGACTGGGGGTGGGGGGTGGGGGGGTGTTAAGTTTTAACTTTTAAGGTCACTTTAAAAATTACTTTTTTTTACTCATGAGAATGTGTAGTGAGCCCTTAAAGGTGGATAGTGGGAAAAACAGCAATGAGTAACAAGTATTTAATGCCACCTTATAAGTCACTTTTCCAGACCGAAAGACCCTGGAGGCCTAGGCACACCAAATTTCAGATTCTGCCACCTACCATATCATCTTCAGTATATACCCAAATGGCAACAAAAGACTCAACAATCACAACATCCCTGGCTCAAACTCAAACTCATAGCCATTCAGCAAAAAACACTTTCAAAAATGTAAAAACATCTAATAAAAACAGACAATAATCTCCCATGGCTGGTCCAAGACTGGGAAAAAGATCTAGCTGTTACCATAGACATCAACTCGTGGATACACATTTGCAACAACATCTTCTCAATGTTCCAAAACTCCAAACTGCAACTTATTCAATACAGATTTCTACACAGAGTTCCCCTCATCCAATATAATCTACACAAAATTGGGCCTCACAATATACGATATGATAATACCTGTACACACTACAGATGATTACCTTTATGCCACCTGGCTCTGCCCAACCAATCAAACATTCTGGACAAACATCACACATACACTATCCTCAGCCATAGGTTGCAGCATTCCAGTCTCCCCATCTGTATGTCTGCTAGGAGATCTTTCATCATTTGAACCGCCCTGAAATATGAACAGCCCATACTGGTCGCCTTAACAACTGCTAAAAAGACACAAGTCACTTTGTATTTTACAAGCTCACTAAAGCCTCCACGATGAATTAATTCAGCCCAGTCGGACTGTTTGGATGATGATTTGGATGCTCCATCTGTGCAGGAGGTCAGAGGTCAAAGTCTCACCTTTGTCTCCTCCTCCTGCTGCTGCTGCTCCTCCTGCTCCAGTTTCTCCAACAACATCTGCTCCTGACGCCTCTTCTGCTCGTTCTCCTCCTCCGCCAGCTGAACAAACGGCAAGACACAAACACATCAACAAACACATTCATTAAATACACAACAAACTATTTGTTTATGTAGCAGTTAGTCCTTTTATGCTCTGCCTCGTGTCAACATTTCAACACTGATGAAGTCATAATGGCGCGATGATACTCTGGAGTATCGCTGTGGGAAGGGCTTCAGGCTCATAGACCGCATCCCTAGTTGAGGGGGCACGGCCTAAGATGAGTCGTGTCTACTCACCCTGTACGCTTTAATGAAGCGAACAAAGATGGGAAAGAAGACCGATGGCGGCATCGTCTTGGAGCTCTCTCCGAAAAACTTCACCACATCTTCAAACGCATCCTTAAGTCCAAACAAAACAACTTATCATCAAGTTTGTACACTGTACATGGCTTAAATCCAAACAAAGTATCACCAACATTAGTTTTACAGTGTAGTTAGAACAGAGTCGACCAGCTGGTAGAAGCAAAATAATTTTCCAATAGCAGTATTTATAATAATAGATGACAAATTAGAAACAACTTGTCCAGTATTTCAGATGTTTGTGATGGGAGGGAAATTAGGGACAATTTCTGACAGCGACAGTCTTTCTGCTGTGATTGGGCAAGTGTAGCAGGGAGACCATCAGCCTCAAAGATTATTTAATTATACAGCATCTTAGAATCAGACTATAAAAAAAACCTCAGCTTTGTATACAGTGTGGATATAATACAGAACTAACAGGTTGAAAATATTTCTTACATCATGAAACACGTCTTTAGGTAGTCTGTGTTGTTATTATTATTAAATATTTTTAAATAAATCACTTCAAAAATATTATGCACCAGATTATTAAAACTCTTTCTGTGAAACATTAAAAAGTCATTTTACCTCTGAATAACCATTTTGTTTTGTAAGGTCTTTAAAATCCTAGTTGTTAAAAAAAAAAAAATCAAGACACAAAAACGACCACAGTTATCACAACAGAACTAAAGTGTTGTTTAAAATTTTTACCTCCGCCAAGGAGGTTGGTTTGTTTATCAGACGGATTACGCAAAAAGTGCTGGACCAATTTACACCAAACTTGGTGGAGCGATGAGGCATGGACCAGGGAAGAACCCAGTAATTTTTGGTGGTGGTCCGGTTAAAGGGGTGGATACAGGAATTTTTTTTAAAATCACTTTCCTTGACATCATGAGATATGGCCTTTCCTGACATTATCATCAATTTCTCAGTTTTTCTATTAGAAGTGCCAGACAGATGTGCAGGGTCGTTTGGCCTTGGTGGAGGTATGCGCTCTCCTGAGTGCCATTCTAGTTACATAATAAACTCTTCTTATTCTGTTTGTCTTCATCCTGTTTTAGGGTAATCATATTCCGAGGCTTGCAACTATAGGAGATGTAAACGGGAAGTATAATGTTGCCATGGATTCAGCAGGTGAGCTCTGAAGTTCAATTTTAGGCCTGTTTTTTTAAGCTGATATCTGTTTCCATTCAGTCAAACCGTCCCATTAAAAGCTGCTGAACCAGCTGTGATCAGCTCCTGTTGCGGTTCAGCCGTGGATGTACAGACAACTGTGACTGGATCCCTTAAGAAAACTTAAGAATATGATAATTCTAAGTTATGAGTGAGAAGAACGTCACTCGGGAGCCAAAGGTTAAATAACATCAGATAAATATCACAGTGACCAATCAAGACGTGTTATATCACGTCAAGATTAAAAAGACAAAGCAACAGTGGGTGAGTTCTTCACTGCAGCCACCAGATGGCAGCAAAAACATGAATGAGCTGAACGTGTCAGTGTGGATATTAACAGGGTTACCGTGTTTGTCTCACCTGTGCGATGTGTGCGTCCTCCTGCAGTTTGCTGAGTCGCGATTCGTTCCTGCTGATGAAGTCCTTGAGCGTTGCGTTGTGTTGAACACTGAACTCTCTCCAGGTGAGCTCCATGCCACGCTGCAGCTCCTTCACATCACACAGGACGTTCTCCAGACTCACTAGGTGGAGAGGTAAATACACAGGTGAGTGACATGGATTGTCACAGCATTTTGTCTGCAGCATTCTGATTAGCTGACAGACTCACCTGCAGCAGCCTTGTCAACGTAGTGAAGCTCGTTATAAAACAGAGACACTGCGGGATATTTCTCTCTCACCACGTTGGCGATGTAATGAAGCAACGTCTGTTTCCTGTCGGTCGACTTCGTCTCTAGGAGCTAAACACACGCACACGCACACATATACAACCAGTAATTCTAACAGTTCTAACAATAACAATAACGGTGCTCTTGTTATTAAAAAGCAGTCTTCCTAGATGTTCCACCGAGTATTCAGGATCGTTTGACCTCAAACTATTACTGTGGTAGGAACATCGGAACAAATCGTGCTGGTTTAAACTTGTAAATGAAACGTGTTGTATTTTCAGCCTGCTGTCCAGAATGGTGCTGAGACAGGTGGTTCGATGGTATTTTCTTTATTCCACGATAACTCTCAGGTCAGTATTTGGACGTAGTTACACATAGAAAACAAAGTCAGTGGCAACGCCTCACATAAATACAGTTAGGTCCATACATTTTTGGACAGTGACACAATTTTCGTAATTTTGCCTCTGTACATCACCACAATGGATTTGAAGAGAAGCCATCGAAATGTGATTGAAGTGTAGACTTTCAGCTTTAATTCAAGGGGTTTAACAAACATTTAGGAACCGTTTAGGAATAACAGCCATTTTTATACACTGTCCCTCATTTTCAGAGGCTCAAAAGTAATTGGACAAACCAACATAATTACAAACGTAAGGATTATTTTTAATACCTGGATGAAAATCCTTTGCAGTCAGATAGTATCGACATATACTATTCAGAATTCATCCTGCTACTTCTATCAGCAGTCAAGTCATCAATAAACACCAGTGACCAAGTTCCATTGGCAGCCATACATGCCCACGCCTTAACACTGCCTCCGCTATGTTTGACAGAAGATGTGGTGGCTTTGGATCATGAGCCGTTCCTTTGCTTCTCCATACGCTTCTCTTCCCATCATTCTGGTACAAGTTAATCTTGGTTTCATCTGTCCAAAGAATCTTGTTCCAGAACTGGGCAGGCTTTATTAGATCTGGCGAAGTCTAATCTGGCCTCTCTGTTCTTGTGTGTTACCAGTGGGTTAGAGTTAGGGTCAACCCTAAACCCTCTGTATTTCCCTTCATGAAGGTGTCTCTTGATTGCAACCTTTGACAATGATATGCCTGCCAACTGGAGAGTGTTCTTGACCTGGATAGATGTTGTGAAGAGGTTTTTCTTAACCAAGGAAAAAATTCTGTGATCATCCACTTTAGTTGTCTTCTGTGGTCTTCTAGGCCTTTTGGTGTTGCTGAGCTCGCCAGTGCATTCCTTCTTTTTAAGAATGAATGTGTTGATTTGGTGACTCCTAAAGTTTCTGCCATGGGTCTTATAGGTTTGTTTTGTTTTTTCAGACTAATGACGGCCTCTTTCATTTGCATCACCACCTCTTTGGACCACATATTGAGAGTTCCCATGAAAAACTACCAAATGCAGATTCAATATTAGGAATCAACTCCAGACCTTTTATCTGCGCAATTTCAATCATGAAATCCTGAAATAACGAGGGAACAGGCAACACCTGAACATGAAAGTGATTGTCAGTCAGTTTTCCAATGACTTCTTATCCTCTGAAAATGAGGGACAATCTACAAAAATGGCTGTAATTCCTAAACGGTTAGTGTGATATTTTTGTTAAACCCCTTGAATTAAAGCTGAAAGTCTACACTTCAATCATAATCTTGATGGCTTCGTTTAGAATCCGTCATGGTGGAAAAAAATTTTTTCACTGTCCAAATACTTATTGACCTAACTGTATCGCTGACGAAATTTGCAAATTATAGTTACTGCACCTAAATATAGACATATCAGCTCTATTCACAGGACAGGACTGACAAAATGTGATTTAGTTTAAATTAGTATCAATGTCTGTGGTTACTACACTTATGGTTATTATAAAGCTCCTGTGAGTCCCAGATAGAAAGAACTTTACTCCCTGATGATGATTTACAGTCTCACTTCCTGACCTCAGCACACAACATCTGATGTGTGTGTGTTTCTGTGTGGGTGGTTATGTGTTTTTGTGTGTGTGTGTGTGTGTGTGTGTGTGTTACCAGGTCCAAACTCTGTAGTTTGAATCCATAAACAGCTCCTCTCTTACTGCTGTTCATGTAGTTTCCCAGAGCCAAGATGATCTAGAAACAAGATCAGGTGTTATTTTACTCACAATCACATTATATATCTGTTTATAGAAACAGAAGATTGTATAAATATACTGTATATAAATATACACTGACAAATTGAATCAGATGATACAGATATATACTGAATATATACAGACATATATAGCTCAGACTGACCTCAAGGATCTTCTTGAGCTTCTGAGACGATTTTATAGAAACTGAAGCAGCAATGATGGCGTGGAGTTGCTGAGACGAAACACAACACAGTGAAACAGGTCACTTCTACCTGTCTGTCTATACAGCTGTCTGTCAACACACCTATCAGTCTACCTGTCTGTCTTACCGGAGTTAACATCTGGATGTTGTCGGTGAAGTTGCCCATGAAAGTCATGATCGACATGCGCTGACTGAGTCTTTCGATGCGACTGAACTGCATCATGAAACGGTCTTCGTCACTCAGAGCCTCGAGCGGTTTTCTGTCCCTTTCGTATTGCCGCAGCAGCTTCACCTCAGCCTCCGTTGGCAGGAAACGCATCAGACACTCCACAAAGTCGACCCGGACCGTCCGCAGGTCAAACCTGCACAAACAACCAGACTGTTCAGTTAAATGGAATCATTTAGATCTGATTCAGGACAAATTCCTATTAATACTGCTCTATGAAGTCCCAGATACCCAGTCAGCAGCCTGAATTCACCTGAAAAGTGGACTCATCTGATGGACTCCTAACAGTATCAGCTGTTGTACACTGGTCTGATTCTGGGTGCCGATGCTAGGCTGAAGCTGGCCTGAGTGCTGCTGACTGGAGCTGATTGTTGATTATCGGCCAAAACTGCTCCCATTTTAAACCCATGAAACTGATCTAAACATTGCATATTTAGTCCAGATCCAGCTCACACCTGGTCATCTCGTACCAGAACAGAGCCAAATGTGCCGACACTCAGCCGCAGTCAGCCTGACTCTGCTCTTACCCGATTCTGACCACGGTCCAGTTATGTTATTGGTGATATTTGACGGTTCTATTACTGGACAGTAAATACTCATTCTGTTACTAATACTGGTTCTTACTGGTGGAGCTGCCAATAGAGTTACTCGTGCAGTTTGACCTACGTGTGGATGGCTCGGCAGATGACCTCTGACCCTTGGCCGGCCTTCCTCAGGGTGATGGCCAGGTTTTTGGCTCTGTTGGCCTCTAGCAGAGAAACTTTGGACGGCGCTTTCTGAGGAAGTTTTTGTCTGGACACAGTCAAGTCCACTGCTGGACCCTGAGCCTTTGTTTTAAAGAGCTCCTCAAACTCCTCCACGTCCAGGTCCTGAGAGGGAGACAAATGATCAGAGAGTGAAAGAGACAGGTAATCAATACGCAGCTCCTCCAAGTCCTCCAGGTCCTGTTTATGTTTGTATGTGTGTGTTTGTGAGTTGGAAGGTTTATAATCAGTTCTCTAATGTCTTTTCAGTGAAACACACATCAGCAGTGTGTGAAGAACATTAAAACCCCTGCAGTCATTATTTTCTCAGAGGGACCACACACTGCTGATGTCCTGACATCCTGACGTCCTCACGACCTGACGCCTTCAGGTCTTGATGTCCAGATATCTTGATGTCTTGTTGTCTTGAGGATACCTCAGTTGTCTTATTTCCTGGTGAAAACTGGGTGGAAAATGAGTGTAGTGCTTGCCATTACAGCTGCATAACTGCCCCCTTTATTGGAAATACTGGTGTTGGTGCCCACGATGTTCAACCAGGGCGTTTGGTGTGTAAGTCCTGTATGGCAGCCAGCAGAAATGTACCATTCATTTCACAAAGTAAAATACCAGGAGGGTGCACCTGCATATATTTGATTGGCCAAAGTAGCACATTGCTGGATGATGTCCCTTTGTGCTGAACCCAGTTCAACGTCTTCACTTGACGAACCAGAGTTATTTATGTGGTGAAACCTTTTTTCATACAGGATTAAAGTTGGTCTCAGTGTGTAGTGATACTGATTTTATATTATTATAATGTGTTAGTAATAATGGTATTATATTATTATATGTTAGTAATACTGATGTTATATTATTATATGATGTTTAACAGCCTTCACTAACTGTAGGCCTAACAAAAAATATCTATTTCAGCTGTAAGTTGTTCTGTCTGTGTGGCGTAGATGTTTTTTTGTTTTTTTTTTAACCAACACTGTTAGTTTTGAAGTGTGTTTATAAGCTCTTTGAATAGCCTATAAAGTCACAATGAAACAGTTGGATATAAATAAAACATTTAAATTTTGTCTATGTTTGTTACCTGAAGGATGGCCTCATCATCGATGTCATTGAAGACGGTCCCATTAATCTGACTCGGTTTCAGAGCGACCCAGTTCAACACTGGCATCCTGAACTTGGTCTGGATTGGCTTCTTTATCTTCACCGCTGCACAAGACAGGTAGACACTGATCTCAGAAGAGAGAACTCTCTTCTCGTCTCTCTATGTTTTTGAAGGGATAAACCTGAATATTTTACTAAAGTTGAACCATTCTTAACGAAGATGCGTCTTTGCTACAGTTTGTGTCCCAGGCGACTTTGTGCTAAATCACTTCAACTCATGTATTTTATTTGACATTATATGAAATACCACCATTTCTAAACTCACACATGAACAAAAATTAAATCTGCTGCTTCAGTCTTTATATTGACTTTAAATGTTCTCACGCTGCAGCTGAAATGTGCATCACCTTCAGTCTGAATGCACAATAAAGAGGTTTCTAATTCTTCCAGGTCGACAGACGGGATCAAACATGTGACATTAATAAGAGAGAAAACCAGCCAGTAACTGGCTTTACTGGAGGCTGGTGGGAAGGGCTCATTGGTAGGACGAAGATTGATGGAGGATGAAGGAGGATGAAAAACAATTACAGATGGAAGACGTAAAGATGTAGAAATGTTTAAATAGAAGACTGTAAGTAAACTTACAAAATAACTTGAGCGGACCCTCTGTCAGCAAATCAAGAGAGAAAAAGCAAAATGTTGGTGAAATTGATAACAGATTATAATTCACATTTACTATGATTTCAGAGAATTCTGCAGAGGCTGGAAAGTGTTGGATAACTTTTAAAAATCAGATCACCTCTGACACTACTGTTTATTTGCAAATGAATGTACAGTGTTAAACTGTAATGAAGACAGCAAAAATAAGGCTGAGTGACAGATCTTAGAGTTAGGATTATTTTTGTACCACCACCAACAACAAGCGGTGAATCAGGTTAAATTCAAATAAACACTAATTCAATAGTAATGTAGTCTCACCTGCGAGTCCGGAGTTAAAGATAACTGTAGGTGACCCCCCTGACCCCGGGAGAGGGGGTGCCACAGGGGGAGGAGGAGGGGGCATGGGGACGGAGGTGGAGAGCTCGCTGGTCCGACAAGGGGGCGGGGGCGGAGGAGGGGGAGGAGGAGGAGCAGGGGGAGGAGGTGCAGGGTACGGCCCGTTGGACACTTCAAAGACAAAGAGAAGAAGAAAGAACACAGGTGATGTCTGCAGATTTGTTACTGTTTATTGTCGTACAGAAAGATTATTCGTAATTGATTTGGGAGTACTTAGTACTACTGTAGTGATGCAGTAGTAAAAGAAGTAATTGGGCAGTTAGTTTTCTCAGATAAAGCCTCTAAATCAGATGAGCGGGATTGTGATTGGTGGAACTGAAACTCACCTGTGCCTGGCATTGGTGGTGGAGGAGGAGGGGGTGGTGGGGCCGGCATGCCTGGAGCTCCACCCATCCCTGGTCCCATGCTGTGATAGGCTACGGTCTCAGGGCTGCAGAAATCAATCAATCAATAATCACCAAAAAATCATTCAGTCAGTGGTTACTGTTATAACTCCTCTGCTCGGGTTTGTTAAGGATGTCTGAAATTTCCCTCTTATTTTGCATTAAATTGCGTTAAACTGGATTGTTTAAAGAACTCAGGGATAATTAGTAAAAAGTTCAAGAGAGAATATACATTATCTTTAAGGTGCATTAGTGTTTTTTGGCCCTTAGTAAATTTTTCTTAATATGTGTTATCTAATGAAAAATTTGTGTTTAACATGTTAGCAAACAGTTTTCTGTTTATACATCCACAAAACACAGAAAAACATTCCATTTTGTCAGTAATTACTTGTGGGGTTCCTCTGGGTTCTATTATGGGTCATTTTATATTTTTAATGTATACATTAATATTGAGGTTGTCAGAGCCTTGAGAAAACAACATAAAACCAAAATGATTCACAAGAGTATTTTCTGATCTGACACCTCTGTGGTGAAGAGTTGGTTGAATTTAGACACTTTAACTTCTCAGTTCAACCTGTGTTAATTGATTATTTTTGTTTTATTTTTGGCCACTTGTCGTACAGAAAGATTATTCTCGAGTGGCAGCAGAACAAACAATAGCACATTTAATACATTATAAGCTATAAAGTTATTTATGTTAGTGAACAATTGCCCAGATATTCATCCAGCAGACAAAGAGCAACATCAACATCCCAAATATAGTGTTAATAATTACTTGTGGCGCTCCTCTGGGTTCTGTTGTCGGCCCTTTTAAAATTTTAATTTAACCCCCTAACCCTCTTTTAGCTTTGCTTTTGGTATCCTGAGGGAACCCTAACCCTAACCCTAACCCCCTTACCTGGGGGACAGGTTAGGACAGGGTGGAGGTGAGGGTGAGGCAGAGTCTGCCACGCCCCCATCCCCCTCTCCCCTCTGTGGTTGAGGAGCTCCAGGTCCTCCGGCCTGCTGGGCCTCCTGAGCCTGACGCTCGAGACGACTCTGACGCCGGATTGTCTGGTCCTTTTCTCGAACCATCCGCCGCAAGGTGTGCACTTGAGAGTTGGCACTCGCATACACCTCCTGCACAAGTTACAGGTGTTAAATGGACAGTACAACATGTTACTGTACAAGTAACAGGTCTCTAGGGTGACTAAGTGTTTGTGTGGTTTCCATGGTAACAGCACTGACCCGGAGTTGGTCCAGCTCCTTGTTGGTTTGCATCAGTTGCTTCTCGAGCTCAACGATCTTCAACATCGCTTCGTTCTCCACGTCCAACAAACGCTCTGACATCTGAGGCCAGTCGAGAGAGAAAAAGACAGAAACAGGTTAGTAAGACACCTGTCTGTCTCGCTGCCTGTCTGTCTTTATGCTTGACTGTCTGACTCTCTGAATCTGTCCTTCTATCCATCTGTCATCACTTCATTCTCCACATCCAGCAGATGCTCTGACATCTAAGGACAGAGAGAGAGAGACAGGTCAGTACGACACCTGTCTGCCTTCGTGCCTGTCTGTCTCACTGTGCCCAGGCTCCCCTCCAGCTCTCCTACTCGTTCCAGAGCGGCAGTTTTTGTTCTGTGTGTGTGTTTAACTGTTTCATTCTGTCTTTCTGTTTCCCTGACTGTCTCTCTCCATCTGTCTATCTCCACCTGTCTATCTCACCGTGCCGAGGCTCTCCTCCAGCTCCTCGACTCTCTCCAGAGCAGCAGTTTTGGTTTCGGCGTCCTCCAGCAGCGTGCCAACGTCGAAGACATTGTCGAGATATGCCTGAATCTGAACCTGCAGCCTGTCGCTCTCTGTGTGCTTCAGCCTCTAAGGTGAGAAAGGTGGGGAAACATGGGGGTGAGACAGGTGGGGAGACAGGAAGAGAGATATGTTAAAAGTTTCTTTGATTATTGTACAGAGGTCATGTGATTGGCTGTGAGCCAATCATGTGACCATGATTGTGCTGTAGTATGTATTCAGTGCAGAGTCAGGGATGAAATTTGCTTTCCTGTTATTGGTTGAGAGCTGATCATGTGACTGTGTTACCTCCAGGTGTTCGTCCAGGTTGAGTTTGGTGAAGTCGTACTGCAGATGGACTCTGAAGTTCATGTCCTCCACTGAATGAACCACGATGTTAATGAACTGCATACAGGCCACCTGCGACCGTTACCATGGCAACAGAAAAAATATGTTACCGTTAACAACCAGTTTTCAACCTGATGATATGAAACTGGATGATGTAACCAATTTAAACCTTACTGGTGAGTTATGTTGAGTTAATCATGAAGTAATTTAAATATAAATTAAAGTAAATCTTAGGTTTTCAATATTTGTAAAGACAAAATTTAAACTATATTTAATAAAAGGTAAATACAGTGAAGATTGTATTTAAACATGAATTGATCAATGTTTGTGTTATCAAATGAAGTGACTGTTGGGAGGGGCACACATTAAGCTTAAACTTTAATTCATTATGTTGAATTAAGCTAAAACAAGTTTAATCATGTTGAGGATAATTATTACACAACAGTTGGGAAAATGTGGGTACTCAAGGGACTAAACAGTAATGTTCACATATACAAGTGAAGAGTTTGAGGTGATTATCTCTTTAATTTAATAAAATATTACAAGTGTTCAAGTTTTCATGCTAAAGCATGTTTAAGGAAAATACATTTTAAATGGTGTGGATGAAAGTGAGTGGTATTATTAATTACAAAAAAGTAAACAGAGTTCAGGTAATATGAATCCGTCATACCAAGAAGTCAATATTGTCGTCTTCGTTCTTAAAATGTTCCATTAACTTCTCAAAACGCATCGACTCTGAACACACCTGGAACAGATCGATCAATCAGCCAGTCAGTCAATCAATCAATCAATCAATCGATCAATCAATCAATCACACAGTACTAAATGTAGACAGAATACAGTATAAGGGTTAAATGTTGATTACAGTTTTGAAGTTGTCGAAGGCTGACAGGATGATCTCATGTCCTCCTCTGACCAAACACACCGCCGCTAACAACTCCAACACCAGAGCCTTAGTCCTGATGATAGTGTGTGTGTGTGGGGGGGGGGACATTTAGAGAGAATGGGGAGGGGCGTATTTTTATTTGTTGTATTTAAATCTTTGTGTCTGTAGTTGTAGTAGTATTTGTAGTAGTATGTGTTTTGTACTGACCTGGGGTTCCTGTTGTTGAGGCTGAGGGCGATTTCGTTGACAGCATGGGGGTGAGACATCACCATGTTGAAACCGTACTGAGAAATATTAAGATTAGTCACATCTATGTCATCATTTATATGTATTGATTCAGACATTCAATACTTCATGTATTAAAACTATACGAAAATCTATATGAAATCATTTTTATGTGTCGGTTCATACAGAGAAAGATCTCTGCAGAATAAAGCATTTTCCACATTGTATCTATATTTTAATAGATTTTACAGTTAGTAAGTTTCATCAGACGTTGTTAATGAATCAACTCATCACAAAACTTAATTCTCTGGAAGGGTCTCAGATTGTTTAGTTTCAGATAATTAGGTCAGAGTAGTTTTATCTCTGTGAAGCGTGTTTAATACACAGAATAATGTTAAGTGTTTGTCACCTGGTAGTTCATGATGGCTCTCAGACACATGATACAAACATGTACATCGTCTTTCTTACAGACGAGTCGTGAGTTCTTCAGAGTTCTACGACTCGGCAGCGTGTTGGAGCGAGTCACCAGAGTTGAACTATAAACACAGAAAACATCCTCAGAGATCAGAGTGAAGATTATCTGGTGAGTTTATCTGTTTTTAATGGATATTTTTATTTGTTACCTGATGGAGTGTCGAGCTGCTCGGGGGACAGAGGAGGATGGGGAGGGGAGGCTGCAGTCACCATGGAGATCTTCTATGGACCGACTCCAGGGAGAGTCGATGGATGAGACCTCGCCTCCAGCCTCTGACTGCTCTCCATCAAACCTGAATATTTACACACACAAAAAACATGCATGAATAAACATAAATACATAAAGATAACTATACAAATATAAGATCAGAGTTATTGTGTGTTCTCATTGTAATCTCGTAGACATTAACACTTGGACGCACCCTATAAAAACCTTCTCACATAAAATCTTACAGAAAGTGAGGGCCCTGTTTGTCATAGCAATATGTCAAATTTTAATTTTTTTATCGAACAACAATTAAACTACTACCACGTCCGTTTGAGTCTGGATTCAGTTTTCTAAGGTTACATTAAGATTAATCTCAGAGTTTGACCAACAACCTGGATAAACCCAAACTATCCATTTTTTTTTAACAGAATATAAATTAAGCACCTGAAATGTAAAACGCTGTTTGTACTGAGCAGAAATGGCAGATTTTGCAGCAAGAAGAAAAAAAACCCCCAAAGTAGAACCAGCTTTACAAACAACAAAGATCTGAATCCACATGGAAAAGTTACTGGTCAAAGATTTTCATAGAATTCAAAACTTTACCACTGAGAGACTGATGCAGCTTAAAAGACAGTAGTTAAACATGTTTAATACTTTACTTGGAATTTACCTGTTTATACGTCACCTTACAACAACATGACCTGAGTCTGTTTAACCATCAGCTGACTGATTTAACCTGAAAACCAAAGTCTAATACAACAAACTTCCTACCATGTTCATATAACTCCTGAATATTAGGGTCCTTTAAAAGAACAACATTGTACATGTATTGTTGTCCCTTAAATATGTTGGAGGTAATTGTTCAAAGTTTGAGAGTTGTTTGTCGTAGTTTTGCAAACAGAAACTTACGTGACGGCGTACTGAGCAAAGGAAAGATACTCGACCAGAACATCCAGACCTCGATTCTCCTCATTCAGGAACTCTCTGACCCACCTACAGATAGACAGATTACAGAGAGACAGACAGGTTATAGAGAGAGAGAGAGAGAGGCAAGTTGTCAGTGTGAGAGACAGCTGGTCAGACAGACAAGTACCCAATGTGGTTTGTACGAAGAGAAATCTCAAGCTCTCTGAGTGTCTGAGTCGACTCCTGAACTCTTCTTCTGAACTTCTGCAGACAGAGAGGTACAGAGAGAGACAGTTAGGTTAATAATAAGCAGACAGGTAGAGAAAGGGACAGACAGGTTAAAAACAGTCAGACAGACAGACAGCTATCCCTACAGTGACCTCTGGTGGTCATATATGGAAACTACAGAAACATTTCAGATGACTTCTTGGCTGATTTTTCTTTGACACTTTAATAAACTTTAAATATCATCAAGAAAAACAAATATGTTGTACAATCTAACTTCAGATTTTCCTGTCGAGAAATATTTTTTTAATCTAATAAACCATAAACAAACTCCATTTCCCTTATCACCTTGCGTGTGACGGCTGGGTCAAGGAAGCCTCTCAGTTTCTGGATATAGGTGTGTGGAGGGTTCTTCACCTGAAACCTCTCCTACATCAAACACACACACACACACACACACACACACACACACACACACACATACACGATATGACATCATATATGAAGCCCCACCCACCAATAACACTTGTCTGAACCTTATCTTCAGAAGAACATCCTGCAAATACTCTGCAGTTGGTTCTAAGTGTTTATATACCAGTATTCACTTGAGTTTTAGTACTGGCTCTAAAACAATGTCTTTTCAGTTGTTTACTTTTCAGAGTAGGAGAGACAATTTTATCCAGAAAAGAACAAATATGAAGGAACTTTGTGCAAATATATGTGGTATAAAATGAAATAAATTCTGCCTTAAATCCTTGAGTATCTGACCAAAGAAAATGAATTAAAAAAAACGTAAATCTGAAAATTTAGTACCAACTTTCAATACGTAACTGTTTTCATCCTGACTGTTAGCTGTTAGAAAATACACATTCAAGAAAACACTGTTGGTGTGTATGACTCAAACTGGAGGATGCACACAGGACACTGACCTGAGGTCTGTACAGTAAACTTCAGATAACTCTGTCTTTAAAGATGTGCTGACATACTGATGTAAAGTAGAAACTCTGTCAATGATAATCTGATTTACCGTAGCTGTCAGCAGCCGCGTGGTTTTCATTAAAAGATGATTTCGCTGATTAATAATCTGCAGTGTGGATCAAAGTGATCAATAAAATCACTTCCTGTCAAAGAACCTTCAACAATACAGCCTATAGTGTAGATATTATATTAACAATACAGTACTATAATACTATCTACAACATCCACAACAATACCACACTAAAGATACAAAACTGCTGCATCACCCCAGCCACCAATGTTACCTCCTACCTATTTTTCCCAGGGTCCCAGAAACACCAGGATTTCCAACCTGGATTACCACCAGTACCATCATTAGATTAAACACACATTTCATTGAAAAGTAGGCAGCATGTAAAAATATCAGGTGAAATGTTGCATGAATTAAAACAAGATCTTGATACAGGGGCCAGTTTCACAACTTTCAGTTTGTAATTGTTTTTTAGTGGAGCTTATTGCCAAATACACTTGTAAGTAATCAAATTAACTCGAAGTAACTCTCATACAGATAACCTGAAGTCTGTGTGCCCTGGTGCCCTGGATCAGTTGTCCGCTTAGACTGTGCTTGATGAGCCGTGACTTTATAGAAGAAAGAACTGAAATATACTTGAAGTATAAATGAAATATAACTGCATTTCTAATGCTGTAATTTTTTGTGTTGGTTTTTCTGCAGAGTATCAATGACCTCAATGGGTGAAAGTTTGGCTTCTTCAGGTAAGAAAAGATCCAAAGTTTAAAACAAATGTCCTCCAGAATCCGCATTTCTGCTTGGTCTCTGGTTTGGTACATTACAGGTGATTTGAATGAAATATAAGTGAAGCATGACTATTCTATAACCGAACCAGGTAGGGACTGAGTCAAACTCATTAACTTTATTAACACCACCTACCTGATCACAGATCAGCTCCCACTTCTTCTCATTGTCATAGGAACGCAGCAAACGGACCTTATCAGGAGGCAAGTTCATTGAATTCTGAAACACAGAAACAATTAACATTTTAATTTTAAAACACATTGTTGGGAATATAAATGCAGTTTATAAGGACACTGTCAATTTTGTAGAAAGTTCATCTTTCCATCAGCACATCCACAAAATTACTTTCTCCAGCGGCCCAACAAATCCCAGAAGAACTGTACACCATCCAGGTCCCGAATCACACTGAAGAAAACTGCAGTCAACCAAAAAATCTGGACTACAATATCCAAAAAACAATCGTTTGTGTCTGTGGTCACAGCTACATTTACAGCCAGCAATAAAAACTTGTTATACGTAAATAAAAACATTATCTAATAAAACAGTGATATTAAACATGAACACTGTAAAAACTATGAAACTCTACAGCGTCACCAATAACATAAATAAAAGAACTGACAGCAACAATCTCACTTAAAAAAAGAACCAGAGTTTTTAAAATCAGGTCAAATTCTCATAAAGACTCATTAACGCTTAGATGTGGACCCATGGATGTCAGCAGATGGTACTAACTGACCAATGAGCTGAGTGGATCTTACTCTGAGGTGAGCAGTGGGATGATCCAGGAGAGGTCAGGTAAAGTTCGGACATGGTCGGTTCTGACCAATCAGGACAGTCCAAACATTCTCTAAACAAAACTGTTTCCAGCCAATTAGAGTCTCTGACTGTGTTTGTTCAGCAGAGTCCACACTGCAAAACATGTTAAAAACACTGATAAAAACCCGGCAGAGAAGAAAATTCTACGTTATTAAAGTCCATTAAAAACAGAGCTCAGTCCCAGTCCATAAACTGCTGCAGAATCCAGCAAGACAGAAGTCCCCAAACCAGGTCTGTAGGCTCAGTAACCAGTTTCCAAAAGAAATTCATTAAACCTCTTTGGACATCAGACAGGAGAGAAGCTGGAGGATCAAAACAGGCCAGCCGGTGCCACAGACCAGGAGAAACCAGGTTATTAAAAACAAGTACACAACTTCTGTAGGACATTTTAGGTAAAAGCCATTTCCATTTTTAAAGACAACCTTTGATATATTCTGAAATGTTCTCCCAGTTTTTCTGTACAAACAGTACATTTCCTAAACCTTACACCAAACCTGAAGACCATCTGAAAGCGCTAAAGACTTGACAAACTAACATAAAGACTGTTTCAGATGTTTTAGTCTCTGATGGTCAGGAAGGAACAAACACCTTCCGAGTGCATAAATCTACTAGACGATGCTCTGGACCACTGCTCAGGAACCTATGGAGTCCGGGAGGTTGATGACCCCAAAAATCCATTGCCAAGTGTCACATGTTCTTGAACCAGAACAAACATGGACAACGACTAGCAGCTTGTATTCACTGATCCAGACTGGAACAGAACTGGTCCAACTGACCCAGACTGGAACTGACCAAAATGATATTCATCATCTCAGATACTGATGTGGGCCCCAATCTTAAAAGACCTCTCTATTTGTTAACGAGGACAGCATCAGTTTATACAGACGGTTTGAAGGAAACATCATAGCCAGTAAAACGGATCTTTTCTCAGGTTGTTGAGCAGACGTCTAATGGAGTACAACACACCAGATAGAGAACCAGCTCACCACCACTGTTTTAACAACACTCAGAATAACAGCACAGAAACTGTTGGCTGTGAAACCTTGGCCATTGAACCATTATCAGACACTCAGTCCGCTCAGTGTGGATCACAGAACTCATCAGTCCTCTGAGTCCAGAGGATTTATACTGGATCAATACAGTTGTGAACTTTTGGTTTACACTGGATTGAGACTCAGAAAGACCAGAATACAGACCAAAACATCTGGATCTTCAGAATCTTAGAGGAATCAAAGACTGAAGACCTGGAACACGGTTTTAACCAGCTGCTCTATTTATGTTTGTATCAGTCTGCCGGTCCACTTCTTGAAATGCTGATGTATTGTGATGAAATTTGGGTCAGACATTCATACTCTCTTCAGATACTGTGGAGTCTACCAAACCCTGTAGTCCACCATGGCCACAACTTGTATTTATCAGTCTGTACATCACATAGATTCATTCATTCACAGTTTAATCTGCATATTTTCAATATGTCTCCATTCTGGATGTTCAGTGTGTATCTTTATTGTGTATATAATGTTGGTGTGTATGATGTCTGTGTGTATATCCTGTGTGTGTGTATTTGTGTTATGTACTCACCAGTGCGATGGAGAACCTCTCCTCCAGCTCGGCCGGGTCGGGCATTGGAAGTCGAACCGGTGCAGCTCTAGACCGGATCACAGCCAGCTGGCTCTCCATGCTCTCTGCGTTACCCATCACACATACACACACTGCTAGCACACACACGGAACAGACCGAACACACCCACCTACAACAACACACTCAGCAGACACACAGCGGCAGGAACATGTGGTCGGCCATCACAGTCTGAACACAGACAGGCGGTCGAGGTGGAGAAGGCCTGTCTCTCTCTCTCTCTCCTGTCTCACTCTCTCCCTATCTGTCTGTCTCCTCAGACGGTGTAGATCGTCTCCCTCCACCTCCCGTCTCTCTCTGTCTCTTTGTCTCGCGTCTTTGCTGCCTCCACCACTGCTGCTGCTGCTGCAGCTGATGATGATGATGATGATGCTGATGAAGCTTCGCTCTGCTGCTGTTTTGTGTTTGTGTGTTGGTGTGTGTGTGTGTGTGTGTGTGTGTGTGTGTGTTTATATGAAATGTGTGTGTGTTGTGTGTGAGCGTGTGTGGCAGATCAGCCGGTTAATCCTCCCCCTCTCCTCCCCCACATGAAGAAAGAAAGAGAGAGTTGGCCTCCCTCCTCTTTGTCTCTCTCTTTCTCTCTCTCTGCCAGCTGCAGTCTTTGTCTACCTCGCTCAACCCTCCCTCCTCCTGCTCTCTCTCTGCCTCCTCAGACAATGAACCTTCTGCTGCCACAGGCTCCGCCCACAACTCACACACAAAAATACACACTCTCGTACGCACACACACACACACACACACACACACACACACCCAAACACACAGAGGGGGTAGAGAGACACTGACTGACAGCGTGTGAGAGAGAGAGGTGTTAATCATTATTATTATTATTATTATTATTATTAATAATAATAATTAACACGTACTGTATCTTTAAATATACAGTGTCTCCTTAATATAGTGTGTGTTTGTAATTTACATCTGCTGTTATGTTTAATAATAATAGTAACAATAAAGCAGTCTACTACTAGTAGTTGTGTAGTAGCAGTAATAGAATGAATAGTGATAATCCGTGAACATGATACTATTTCATACATGTTTATTTTTTAACAAAGGCTTTATTTTCTAAACCTCCTTCTGCTTAGAGTAACAAAACAGTAAAGGAAATCATTTTACAAACACACACGCACACACACATATTCATATATATATATATATATATATATATATGTATATATGTACACAACATGTAGCTTTTGTTTACAGGGAAGAACTGCACAGCAAACTATATACGTATATGTGTATATCATGTTTAACTTTGTGTGTATTTCTTTGTTATATTATTTTAACAGGGACTATCCATAGCACAATTATTGCAGCAGTTGACAGTTGACAGAAATTTGATATGACAGCTCCCTCTGTTAACATTCAAGCTGCAGGTTAAAAACTGCTTAAACAAAATAAATGAAGGAAAAGAATCACAACATTTCATTTGAACAACGTTAATAAGAAAATACTATCAGACAAACGTTTAATAATATAAACAAGTAAATCTCATCAGATCATTAATTATCACAGATTTGAGTAGATTTAAAGTTTGATTATGAAATCCTTGATGTAGTTTCTTCTGTTTTTCTACTCATGGTCTAATGAGAATTTTTGTGGTTTTCAATGGCAGCTCTCTTTTTTTTTCCTGGAGGTCCCTAAATTTAATAAATTAATGACTAATTTCTCTTGTTTTATCGTGTATTTGACCATATTTTACCAGAAAACTGTTTCCCAATCTCCTCCTCTTCCTGCTGATATCACTTCTTTTTCCTGTGACCTCTACACAGTGAGAGTCTTTCAGCTGTTCTCGGGAAATAATCTGTTCTTTTCTCTAGGATGCTTTTATTGTGAAACATCCAGAGGAAATTCAGAGTTTCACTCAGCAGTTTAACATGACGGATGTGAGTTTAAAGTGCAGATTATAAAACACAAGCACAGTGGTAATAAATAATGAATAAATAAATGTTTTTATCAATAATGGACAGTTTAAGTGTGTAGTACATTGTAGTGTACAAGGTGTAGTATATTGTATTTTTTTTGTATAGTGTATGTTGTTTATTGTAGTGCATAATGTGTTGTACATTGTTGACACTACTCATAAAGTTACAAGCTTTACTTCTGTTTCTATTTGTATAAACAGTTAAATATGTTCATTTATAAACTTACCCAAGCAAAATCAAACAAATTAATATAAAGATGAGTATGTATGATGAGTATCCTGTACACTGTATATAATCAGTATGTAGTTTAGTGCTGGGACACAGCATTTGTCGTACAGCCAGTTACAGTTGTTGAGTTATTGTTAAGATCTGATCAAGAGTCAGTCAGACAGCAGAAGAGGGAAGTTACTGGTGTCACTCGGATAAACATTAAAGACTAACTGGCAGATTTTCAACGCCTGTGTGTGTTTCCAGGTGCTGGGGACTACTGCATACAGTATGTTTTAACCGTAGTATAAAGGCTTTAGTGTCAGCAGAGAGACCTGTGTAAAGGTCTGGTCTGAAGACTACGTCTTATAAAAGAAGACAAATGTGGGGTTGTGAGGTACCCCCCAGCCCCCACCCACCCACACTCCACGTCTGCTGCAGACTACATTAGCACCTACTAACATAACAAGCCCCAATCTACCACCCAAGTGTCAGAGGTTCAAGTGCATTGTGTGCTGTTCGTGAACGTTCTGTTCAAAAGAAGAAATCTTTTAGGTGAACGAACTAAACTGAATCCCTCCCTGAAATAATCCGTACAGGGACACACTGACTGACGCATTCACTGAGATGAGAAATGCAAGTCATTGATTCGTTCAGAGCAAACATTTAAAATATCAAGAATTATAAATGGAGTTTTGCGTGTTTGTCAAAGTGACAGCTTCCACTGCAGCTTTTGACTGAACTGTATCTCTTCACTTTCAGCACCGCGGACAGAGTCTCTGCAGACCCCCCCCCCACCAATCCATTCCTTCAGTCTGCGTCACAGAGAGACAGACAGGTACAGACAGACCGAGAGAGGGACACACCAAGACCAACACACCGGGACCGACAGACAGGAGGGCAGAGACACAGACGGTGGAGGACTGATGGAGCTGCAGACAGATTTCTGTTTTATCTTCATGATGGGTTTTTATTTTTAATGGTTTAACGGTCGGACCGGACAGACAGACAGACAGGCAGACAGCTCTTCCTCCTCCTCCTCCTCCGGTGCCGCAGAGAGGCTTGCGCCGCTCGGTCCGGTTGTCGTCATGGGAACGGTGCTGTCTCTGTCTCCGGGCTCGCGGAAAGCTGCGGCTCGTGGGCCGGAGAAGCTTGCGGAGCTCACGGTGCAGAAGCCACTAGAAGCCCGCGAGGAGGAGGAGGAGAAGGACGGAAAGAAGAAGAAGAAGAAAAAACGACACCCAGTGCTGCTGCACGCGCTCAGCTGGAAGAAACGCCTCGTGGCCGCGCGAGCCAAGAGGAAGGGCGGGAAGAAGGTGAAGCCCACGGTGTCCGATTCCGGGCACGAGCAGAGGGAGCAAGCGGTCACCGACAGCCGCCACAGAGCGCTGAAGGCCGGACAAAGACACGGGCCTATCCCGGTACCCGTACCCACCGTCCCGGAACATTCCCAGAACCAGAAGCACGGCAGGCCGGACCAGATCATCTCACCGCGGAGGGTGGTGGTGCAGGTCGGTGTGCGCGCCCGCGTGCTCTTTATTTTCAACAGAAAATGAAACTGACTATTGATCGAAATCAAAGATATCAACTGTGAAATGTTTGAAAAACCTCTGAAAGTAAGAGTCAAACATAAACTATACAAAGAAAAACAATAAAAAGAGAAAAACAGACAAAAAACTTAAAAATTAGAGGCTTAATAAACCTGACCACTTTTGTTTTTGCATCATTTAGAAACATATATATATATATCTGTATCAGTAAAACACAAATGAGAAAAATGTATATGTTCAGAATTTGTTATAGAGAGTTTATCATCACATGAAGGTTTTTCAACAAAATAAAGTTGTAAAATTTAGATGCTTACAATAGCGACAACATCAGGAGAGTTAATCTACAGTTTATTCTTATGCAAATGTTTCTTTTAAATTTGGTAAGTTTTCTTTCAATTAAAGCCATATTTAGGATAAAGACAAATACATAATAAGGTAGTGCAAACATAAAATAATATTCATTAGAGATATATATTTTAAGAAACGATTATTACTTTTAAGTCAGTGCAACATTTTGTTATATTTTGTGTAAAAGAAAAAAGTGGTCCGCCTACAAAAATAACATATAATCTGTTAAACGAAAATAAAATCACTTCAGTTTTTTATTAGATAAAATTTAAACCCAATCTTATAAGTACCTGATTGGGTTTAAAGATGGTCGACAGTTTTTGATAAAATTACAAACTGTCCTTCTCTGTCCTTTCTGCTTGTCTCTTCTGTCCTATCTCCTTAACTGTTGTTTAATTGTCTCCTATCTTCTTGTTTCCTTGTCCCCTTTCCTCTACAGGCATCGACAGGTGAGCTCCTTCGTTGTCTTTCTGATTTTCTGTGTCATCGTTGTGTCAAACTGAAGGAGCTGTCATCAAATCAGATCGTCCTCTGGTTCAGAAACGTCGACCGAGCGCTGTTGGTTCAGGGCTGGCAGGTTGGTGTTTTTGGTTTTGATTGTTTGTGTGCCTGTTTGTGGGTGTTGACTCTCCAGTCCTTTACAACTAGTCCTCAGACCTCTCCAACAAGTTCCCAGACCTCTGGAACAAATCCTCAGACCTCTGGGGCTATATACTCACACTTGCACCTTTTCTCTGTAGTACTATTATTCTTCTCTCACTAGCACTACCACTGCCAGTTGTCCTGTCTCTGTACATTAGTCCTTCTATCTCTGTAGTACTACTTTATCGGTCCTTTTCCCCCCACAGGACCAGTGTTTCATCAGTCCTGCCAGTCTGGTCTTTGTGTATCTGCTGTGCAGAGAGGCAGTAGATGAGGACACATCGTCGGAGCCGGAGCTCCACGCCACCTTCCTCACCTGTCTCTACCTGGCCTACTCCTACTTGGGCAATGAAATCTCGTACCCCCTCAAACCTTTCCTGGTGGAGTCCAGCCGTGATGCATTCTGGGAGCGAGCACTGGAGCTGATTGACCATCTCAGCGCTGACATGCTGCGAATCAACACTGACCCACACTTCTTCACTGAAGTGTTTCAGGACCTGAAGAATCAGGGGGGAGGGAGGGTGAGGGAGAAAGAAAAAGACAGGGAGAGAAACCGGGAGAGGGAAAAGCTGGAGAAAGAAAAGGAAAAAGTAAGGGAGAGTGAGGAGGAGGAAGACAAA